>NW_008246086.1:310438-337499 GCF_000281045.1 Saprolegnia diclina VS20 | reverse complement strand
AGGGTATTGCTCGTGAAAGAAACTCGCCACGTGCGATCGAAGCAGCAGTGCGAGCATGTCCACTTGTTATCGTGCGCGAAGCAGCAGGATAACGAGTGAATCCTCCAGTACTGTTCACCGCATGCAGAAGCGCACTTGATATCTGGCTACACGAGCTTGATACTTGGCGCGAATGGACGACCGTGATACCAAAAATGCTGACAATCGCTGACGAAATCACATTCCCTGCAAAAAAATGGTATCGACTGCTGGAATACGTGTACGATGGTGCAAATTGAAGGAGTGGGATCACTCGTAGTCACTAGGTCGATGCTTGCTCACGTAACCGTAGAGCTTTGTCGTAGAGGAGAGGAACATACGCCAAGTGACGGATCGAGTATCCCTGTAGGACTAGACGCCAAAGCATTCCAAGCGTTTACTCTTATTACGAATACCGCACCGTACTCGTCTATCATCGACGCTTACATGACACCAGTGTCGGTGATGACGCCAATCAAGAATTTGTCGAAATCGATCGCAGTTGCTACGAATTCGATCAAGAAAGAAGCGAAAATGGTGAACGCGATGGGTCCGGCAGGAGCTCCTTTACGCGAGGACATGCACCGTTGGCGACAGAAGAAGCAGGCTGTCGTCGTCGTGCGACGCGGGTTTAAGGGATGAGAGGTGATGTGTCCAGGACGAGGACGTATTACATATCTTAGGAGGCCTTTGACGTTCGTGATCTCACGGTGACGACGTGCCCCTAGGCGGCTGCTCGAATAGTGCTTCAATGACGCGATTACATCAAAGCTGTACACTGTAAAGCACCTCCAATCGCGGCAGCATGTCCCACGACGGAACTTGACAAGGGCTGCAACTTTTTAACTTTTGGCATCCATTCAGCCCGTGGTCCAATGTTTGCTCCTCGACAATTAGGATGGTTCGCGTCGACCAGGACCGCGCTGGCTTGCATTAGTCGCACACAACGATGTGGCACATCGAGACATAGGAGCCGCCACATCCCTCCTGTGTCTCTCAACCGGACGCACAAGGTCCTGTCGCGCTACGTGCTGCCGCTATTGCACACGTCGCGCTGATCGTTCCGGGATCTTGCCCGGCTTGGCGCCAATTTGCAAAAAATAGAACGCGCTGTGATTGGTCCGGATCGAGATTCGTGGCATCGACTAAATAAACGCAACTTTTCGTCGGACAGCCCACGCGGGCACTCGACTGAATCGATGATGTTGCCCGCGTCGCCCACGCATTTCGTCCATGCATGTTGAGTGTCCTTGTACATGCACCCAAGAGCAACGTTCGTTGAGGTCGCGGCGACGGGCGAACGCTCGTCGTCTGCATGGAAAGCCGGGATCAGGCGCCAGAAGCAGCACAAAATTCAAGCACTCTGCGCTTTTTTCAATGGATTCTCGAGCTGCTTGCCCTTGCACGACGCAAAACTGGTGGCTCTGGACGCATATGCACCTCGAACGGTGCCAAAAATGCATGCCGTTGAGCAGCACCCAAGAGCTAGACTTGCGTGTTTTTAACTCGCGACGAACCACAAACAGGCACTGATGCTCCGGTCGTTGGCTAGAGTTGCGGCGTTGGTCGCTACGTCTTGCGCCGCGCGCTTGAAGACGGCCGACACGCATGCACCCAGTGTTGGAGGTGGTTAACCTTCAACCAAGTTGACGAAGCTACTTCGTCTCAGACATCAGTCGTCGTTCAGCTGCCCCTTCTAGCTTCCCAGAGACAGGCACGATTACATGGTACGGGATGCTGTAGTATCCCACGGAGGCTTGTCGCGCAAACGCTGCCCGGGTTTGACAGGACACGAGGAAGCGAGCGGCGCGCCAAGCAGGACGTCGGACGCGCAACTTGTTGGAATAGAAAATCATATTAGGTTCTATAAGTTAGTGATTCGTGGCACACTCTACGGAGTTGTGTGTGTGTGGCTTTAGCGCTAAATATGGGGCAAATTAGATGCAGCAGACTGCGGTGGCCTCGGCCGTGTGGCAGACTTTGGACGTCGTCTTGCCTTTTGGGCTTGCGTGGTGGTGGGTTTTGCGTGGGCTGCGCTTGCGTACCATGCCCTTGGCGTGGTGGATGCGGCTACTCGCCGGCTTGGTGGGGATCTGCAGCGGCGTCAATGCCTTCAGAGCGCGCTTCTGGATGAGACCGTGGAGGCTCTGAAAGACGGCGGCGTCGTGGTCGGCGTCCCAGTCGACAAACTGAGGCTCTTGGTTCAGATCCTCACTGTCCGAGCTCGACGTGCACTCCTCTTCAACGTACTCGGGTGCCGGCTCGACGACCAGCGCTGGCTTCCTCGGCGACTTGAGCGTCTTGCGCTTGGCGTCGTACAAGTTGTGTAGTGCGGCCTGGAGTGCGAGCGTCTTTTCGTTGTTTTCTTGGCGCAGAAACGCGTTGAGCTGCATGTAGACGTGGAGGTCGTCGTTGAGGTCCCGGCACTTGGCTTCGAGCGCGTGGACATGCGCGGCCGACATGATGTCGCCTTGGCCGCTGGCCCGGAGCTTGGCCTGCTGGCGCATGAAGCAGTGAAGCGTCTCGCGGGCCATGATGAGGTCGCTCTCGAGCTGGTTGAGGCGGCGCTGGTGCTCCGCGTGCGCCTGCATGGCCTCGAGCTCGGACGCCATGCGCTCGGCATTGAACCGGAGCTTGAGCGCGTCCTGCAGCCGCAGCTCGGCTTCGAGACGGTAGACCCGCAGTTCGTGGGCTTCACTGATGGCGGCTTGGTCGGCCGTGAGCTGTGCGACCTTGGCCTGCGCGGCTTCCAGGTCCGTGCGTAGCCGTGCGTTCTCGGCGCTGAGGCTGTCCATCTGTGTACTCATGGCTGCGAGGTCGTGCGTGGCCTGCTCGTACGCCTCGTGGGCGTGGTGGAGCGTGCCCTGCATGTGCTCGATCTGTCGCTTGAGCTTCTTGCTTGGTAGCACTCCATCGAGTGCTGCCTTGATGAACGGTCGTCGCACCATGGTGGTCGTGCGCGTTCGACGTCTTTTGCTGGCTGTGTGGAATGCTGAATGGAGCCGCTCGAGACATGCCCAGCGTTACCTTCCACACCCTCTGGGTTTGGCGATCTTCAATTTTCTAGTTTATGTGATTGGTTAAAAATACGACCAGCACGCGTATTCATTGGCCAAAAAGGAATGACACCCGCGAACGCGGCCACCCAAAGCAGCTTCAACAACTTAGTAAAGTTCAAAAATTAGATAAACCATCGCGCTCAATCAACTTGATTCCTTCGAGTGTGATGCGACCCGCGAGCGTACGTAGTAAAGCATCGTGCTATGTATCGAGCTGTGGGTTGGGAAGTATCACCGCCTTCACCCACAAAGCCAGTGGTGTCGGCGTTTGCGAAGCGACAGAGGCAGCAGTGTTGCACCTGTTGACAATCAATCTCGATGTATTTAATAGGTTCCTGGGTGTTTACGGCAAGACCTGTCCACTCACTGCGGCGGTGGTACGGTGTACACTCTCACGGCGGCCAGGACGCGACGCCGTGTAATACATGCGCGATATTTCCGCACCCATCGCCGAACGACGACTCGACCGGTGGTCAACGCGGGAAGGGCGGCGTGACGCTCATGGCGCTTCTCAGTGATGTTGTCGCCCTGTTGACGGAGGTAGCCACGCTCCTCGACGACCGTGGACCCTCAAGTTTTACAAAGCGGCGAGAAGCGCGTCGTCGTAGGACGAAATAATGGGCAGGCCACTATGCTGCACAAGCTGCACAGGTCCACTCTTGTGATGCCAACCCTCGACACCTGCCCATCTCCCAGGCACCATCCCACTGCTGGTGCTCGCAGCTGCGCCATAGCGACCACCGCCACCACCAAGAGCCACTGCGTTGCCCTTCCTACACGGTACACTCGTGGCTCGAACGCTGCAGCTGCCAATACACTGTATTGGAGCCGACACAGTGTAAATAGCAGAACGCGATATCCTCCCAACTGCCCACAATCAACCACGAAATATCGCTGCAGTTGACACAGTGCATGGACGGCGGGCACGCGCGGTCGTCGCTGCAGTGGCGCTGCAACGGAGCACCTTCCATGTCTCTAGCGAGCAGTACATAGTCGGTCCTACACGCAGCATCGAGCTTGCCGACCCGACGCCAGAGCTTCGATCCTCGGCGATTCCGTTCGAAAATTCGGTAAATTCGCCAAAATGCGCCTTCGAATTTCAACGACTCTCTCTGCCGCTCATACAAACAGCAAGATAGATTGCATTAAGTGCGGCTTATGAGTAACGGCTACGAGCTCAAAGGCCATTGGCTGGGCTCGTTTTAGGCCGCTCGTGACACAACTTTCCCCGACCGGCCGTCCGACCGACCGACCTCCAGCATGTACGCGAGCTGGGTCGTTGGCATCGCTCTCTCGCTCGCGGCGAGTCTCTTTGGCACCGTGGGCAAGGTGCTCATGAAGCTCGCGCACATCCACGACGGCAGCTTTCTCCTCCTTGGCTCGGCGACGTTTTGCGTCCTCGTCCTCAACCCGGTGTTTGATGCGTGGAGCTTTGCGTTCGCCGCGCAATCGGTGCTCGCGCCAATGGCGGGCTTTAGCGTCGTGTGGAACATTGTCTTGGCACCGTACATCCTCAAGGAAACGCTGTCGCCGCAGGTGCTGCACGGGTCGCTCCTCATCATTATCGGGTGCGGGATCGTCGGCCTCTCGGGCAGCCACATTTCGCCGACGCACACGCCGGAAGAACTCTTCTCGCTCTTTAGCGAGCTGCCATTCATCGTCTACGCCGTCATCTCGATCGTGCTCATGATCATGGTACACCGTGCAACGATTCGTGCATGGCAATCATCTCATTTTGTATACGTATCATAGCTGGCCTACGTCATCCAAACGTACCCGACGCACAGCTCGTGGCGCCGCTTTGCATTCGGCGCGCTCTCGGGCCTCATTGGCGGCAACCTCTTCTTCACCAAGGTAAGACCGATGGAGTTACATGGCGACATTTTGACGCCTTGTGTGTGTAGACGGCAGTCGAACTCATTGGGAAGGGCAGCGAGATCTGGGCGTGTACCGAGACGTACTTCATCGTATTGTTCGCGCTCGGCTGTCCCGCACTTGGCATCTACGTTCTGAACCTGGGCTTGAAAGAGTACGATGCGCTGCACATTGTTGCCATCTACGAGTCGTTCCTGATCCTCTGCGGTACATGCGTGCTTACTATCAAGCAAGATCTTAGTGTTCTTGTAGGTTCGATCTCGGGCGTCATCTTCTTCCACGAAGACGAGGGCATGCAAGAGTGGTGGCAGCAGGTGCTGTACCCGATCAGCATCGTCACCACGATCGCTGGCGTTGTGGTTCTCTCCAAGCAGTCGAGCCCGGACAGCCCGATTGGCGAGAAGGCGCCGCTCATGCACAGCGCCAAGCCCGTCAAGCTTGTCGTGCAGTCCGTCTAGATAGTACAGCGTACAGATAAGCTCGCCGATCGAATCCATCACATTTCCATCCACTCCTTCCCACAAACCTCCCAGTGCTGTCGACAAGGCCGCAAGGGTATCCAGGCTCAGAACCACGTCGAGGCGTGACTGACAGCACTTGCAGGGTTGTGCAAGCTGCGACGGGCACCCAGCGTATGCGTCTGAGTCACGACCTCGCGCCTGATTCGGGCCACGTAGGACGGCTGCCTCGTCTCGACACACAAATAGATACTCGTCACGGAAGCCGTCTGCTTTCGAGCGGCTACTCGTGGCAGGTTCTCAGACGAGATTCCAAGGGCTCAGATAACTGGCTCAGATTGGTTCAACGAGCTGGCTCAACGTGAAGCGAAGCGTCGATTTGGAGCGACAGTAGCTGCTATCGTTCAGTGCGGTACACAGACGCTTCAAGTCTTGGTTTCTTGGTCGAGATCGCCACAAACGCTTTGTTGAGCTTCATCAAATGCAATGGTATTCCTCCACCCTCGGTTGGCTGCTACGAAATGTGGGCTGCCAAGGTGGGACGGTGACATCCAAGGTGCTAAAGGATAGATGCTGCGAGGCACGGAAGGTCCCTTTGCGTGCGTCACATGCGTTGCGAGCGTGGTGTTGTGTGGTCAGCGATACAAGCCACAACGTATTCTGTCCAAAACAGTGTAGGTATATGCACGAGGTTTACATGGCAGCGGCCGCGCGTTCCTTGCGAAGAGTCTTTTCGAGCTTCTTCTTGCTGAGCTTCTTGGCCGTCGCCTTGACGACCGGACCTTGCTTCTGGTACAGCGTGTAGGCGTACGCGCTGAGACCCGCAAAGGCCGTCACGACGAACGCAAGCACGATCAGGATCGGGCGGGTCTTGTCAGCGTTGTCCTTGGACTTCTTGCCGCGCTTCGCCTTGCCGCTCTTGGTCTTCTTCTTGGGCGATTCTTCCTCGTCGTCGGCCTTGGACGCTGCCTTGGCCTTGGACGGCTTGGCGTCCTTGGGCAAGAGCTTCGAGAGCGCCTTCTGGATCTTAAACTTGCAGTCGTCCGAGAGCTTGGACGCGTCCGTGGGGTTGGCCTCGATCTCGGCGCGGCAGTTGGCCGGGAGCTTCTCCATCATCTTGGCAAAAATCTCGGGCGTGATCGGGTCGTTCGGGTTGCCCGCGGCCATGACCTTGCCCATGGCGCCTTGGATCTCGGCCTTGCACTCGTCCGAGACCTGGCTCGGGTCGTTCGGGTTGGCCTCGATGGCTTCGCGGCAGGCGGGCGTGAGCTGGCTCAGCATCTGCTCAAACATCTCTTGCGTCATCTGCGGGCGACCGTCCTGGGGCACGGCCTCGGGCTCAATGTCGATGCCATCGTGGAACGCAGCATCGTCGACTTCGTCCGCGCGGGCAAAGACGCTGAGGAGGCTTAGGAGCACAACGAGCGAGAGCAGCCGGAGGTTCATCGCGACAAAGGTAAAGTGGCAAACGGCAATTTGAAGCCTGGTGCGAACACCTGGCCCAATCAAATGCTAGCATTTCAACTTCAGCCAATCGGCTGGCGCCAAAAAAAGAAAGGCAGCAAAATCGAAAATCCGATCTTCCATTTTCGTGGCATCGAGCAGCAGCACCGAAAAGACGAGGGCAGGCGCACGCAAGTGCCAAACTCGTACATCGAGACCTCAAGAAGGCGACGCCCAGAAGGGAGGTGACGTGCCTTGCTTCTGGTGCCCTATGTGCCTAGATGTGGTCATGCTGTGTGCTCGTGCCTTGGAATGTAGCATCTAGCCGCGAATCAAGCATCGCATTCCCATCATGCACCTAGCTTTTGGCTGGTAGTCCAGAAGCCAAACGCGATTGACGCGCCTCCACGAGCCCGAGAACGACGCTGCAGTCTTCTGCGTACTCGTAGTGAGATCGTCTGGTGCCGACCAAAGTGAGCGATGAATGCGTCCACGCAGCACTTGTGATACGATATCGCTGGCGTCTAGAACGTCTAACTTCCTTTCAGCCATGCGTGCGTGAATAGTCGATAAAGCCGAGATGCTTTGTACTAGTACTAGATGGTATGCAGAGGCCGCCGCCACGTCCGAGTCACGTAGAACAAGTGGCCTTTTCAAGGGGGCTCTCCACCATTGCGCACATGCGCGTTGTATGGCCGGCGCGTTGTTGTACAATGCATATCAGCGGTAAAGCTGACAAGGATATCGATGCGAGCCTAACGTAGAGTGGCTCACGGTGCGTCGCTGCTGTCTCGTCGACCCACGCAGAGGAGAGGTTGGTGTCAGTCGCGTCCGAGAAGGCGGGATGGGCGAGAGGCCACCAGCAAAATTTTTTACGCTGCTTTAGGAATACGCCCTCGGAGCGCACACCTTGCTCTCGAAAGTAGAGCGTTCATCGCTCGGGACGACGCTTGACGAGCTCGCACCCAATTGCGGTGAGGAGAGTGTTTAAGGGAGGAGGTTTCGTTGACAACAACCGCAACACGCCCATCTCCTGCAGAGCAACCCCCGCGAACGAGTCAAAAGGCTCTCGCTGGAGCCGCAAAGCACCAAATAGACTCGCTACGAACCGTCTTCGTAAAAGTGGGGGCTGTCATTTCAAAAGTCAGCGCCTTGGGAGCGCGGGTCTCCTTGTCGATCGTGCCGGTATTGGTGCTGGGCAGCAAATCGGAGCTGCCCACCATCCTCATCGGGTTGTGAAGGATCATCGAGGAGGATGCGGGCTCGCAGTAGCGATAACGTTATACCGGTAACTACTACCGCGATTACATCCGCAACGTCGACCCGAGGCCGAGGCTCCACGAGAGCACTCACCACTCGACAACGACCGACGCGCAAGTCAGCGCCAATTCCTGCTGGCAAGATCGAAGCAAATATCCTGCCGCGTTGCTCATAGATCCGGCAAGCTTCGCAGCACCGGCTCAGCGGCACGCAAGTGAGTGCCTGCCTCGGTCTCAGGCTCGAACCTTGCGAGGCGTGTGACAGCATGACAGCACACTCGAGTGACATGGTACACTTCAGCAGTGTCAAAGCGACCACCTTGTGCCAATGGTGGCGGTGGCGCCAAGTGTATAAACTGGTTTAACGCATTCGAAACTTCAACCAGCGGCGCCGACGATGGGCAGTAATTCCAGCACAAGATGCCGCAAACGCCACAAGACCACCGGAAGCTCTCGGCGCAACCAACCACAGCGTCCTCGCGTGTCGCACTACCGCCGACGTGTAGTGGGACAGCTAGCTCCGGGCGCCGCTCCGGCAAAGACTCCGCGTCGGTTTATTAAGCTCCGTGTTGAATTTGCATCTATGTCCGGCGTTGATCCTAAAACGCATCGGAAATACCTTTATTTTTGTATGGACATAAATGGCTTCAAGTTTAACCTGCCATACCCTTGCATAAACCTACTTATTTTCATCGCCGAGGTTGGTTGCCACCGAGTTGGTGTCAGTTTCAGACCAAATATAATTCGCTGTGGAATGCAAATATAATTCAGGCTCTCCCATATTGTTTTTCTTTCGGCTTCATGGATACAAATATATGGTAAGACACAGGGTGCAGATTTAAAATACAAGAGTTGATGAATAAAAATATGCATGGGATATTTTATATGACCAGGTCGTGCGTGCGTGTTGATGCAAAATAAGTGGAGGATGTTCGACAAAATAGGGTTTTCGTTTTAAATTGTGTGTCATTTAATGATGCTAGCAGGGCGTATTTTTTTATAACAACAACAATGCCATAGATAGAGTAGGTGATTCACTTGTCTTCGAATAAAATACAGCAGCCCTAAGTATTTAAATATGTTTTAGGAAATGATTTTAATCCATTGTGGCGGGTGAACCTGGCACTCGGTTCGTAGCTCGCATTTTCCGATTTGCTCGCTCTTGCGCTCATCGACTCTAAAGCATGTCGAGCGGATACGAATGGGCCAACTCGGCGGAAGCCTTCCTTGCGGCGACGAGCAACCGCCGTGGGTACTCTGCCACAAGCTTCTACCCGCCGATGCAGCAGCAACCGATCCAGTGCATGCCGCAAGCCATGACGCCGACCTCGATCGACTCGTACGACATGGAGGTCATTGTCGCCGACGCTAACGGGCCCATGGTGCAGCTCGTGACGAAGCGCAAGCTCGGGGACGACAACGAAGGCATGCTCTTCAAGCGCCAGCGCCTCCAGTGGTAGACGAGCCATGCCGCGCTCACGCCCAGAGCGCATCCCGGATCCATGGCTACGATCCTTGACACTCTCGCGATACGAACTATTTATGCATAACCTGTACTCTAAAGGAAGCACACTTTGGATCTTCACACGTATGTTCAACCTTGAATGGGAGTGGATAGATCGCGCGCTGGATAGATGCGGCGACATGCTGGTTCTATCGGGTAGCAAGTTGCTTGCCATGGAGCCATTCACGCACATTGGCCCGGCGATGCGCGGTGAGAGGTGCGGCCCACCGTAGTTGGTAGCATCGCGTTATCGCGACGTCGCCTGTCCCGGCAGCAAGATTTCAAATCGCGAGCTGTTTCGACTTTGTGCCAATCACCGCGTTTCGTTGCGTGGATTGGTTAATAAGGCCGCGGTGCTGATTGGCTACATAAACAAGCGACGTGGCCAATCCAATGCACGGAAAATATAGCTGCGAACGACCAATCCTCATCGCGCTTGCTGGACTTTCAACCAATCCTATAAATTTGAATTTTGGCCAATCCAGTACTGCCAACCTCTACACGGGGCTTGGGTGCGTTTTGGTGAAAAACGACGCTGAAATAAAATGCGTTGACCGAGTCTTTTAATGCGACAATTGTCTCTTTCCAAGTGAAGCTTCTAGAAATTTGCGTTGATTTAAAACGAATTTTAAACCGCTACCGCCGCCGGTATGTAACTCT
The DNA here is from genome assembly GCF_000281045.1 of Saprolegnia diclina VS20. Lineage (NCBI taxonomy): Eukaryota > Oomycota > Saprolegniomycetes > Saprolegniales > Saprolegniaceae > Saprolegnia > Saprolegnia diclina. The sequence goes on along the minus strand of NW_008246086.1, from coordinate 327,223 downwards.
TCCTGCCACTGATTACGGAGGGTTTGCCAGGATTGACGTGCTTGCGTATTCAGCAATTCGACAAAAGGGACGCACCCGGACGCGACCGCACGAAAATGGAGACGATCCAGCACGAGACGACGATGCCCTACTATAGCCAGAGCCCCCATGCGATGCTCAGCTCCTTTGTGACCCTCGGCGACGACGACGAGACGCGCGATATCCTGCAGGTATGTACCGTGCTTCCGGAAGGTAACAGCAGCAACGGTCTCCTCATCGTCGCACGGTAGGAGTTGATGTTCCGGAAGCCGCTCACGATTCGCGTCCCGACGCCGCTTCTGACGCTGGCACGCGAGAAGGATCTCTCGTGCATCCTCGAGGAAGACGAGTAAGAGCGCGAAAGGAAGTGTAGTCGATAGTCATAAGTATAAAGTCCCATCTTGGGGTTCGAACCAGTTTGCCAAAGTGCAAAGTCGGTCATGGAACGTCAGTCTTGGAACGAGGACTCGAGTACATTACTGCAGACGACGTAGTTCGATCGAAGGACCTCGACACATCTACTACAATTGTAGTAGCTCCGTCAGCAGTCGTCACTCGGCGGCTGTCCCTTGCAAACCTCAACAGCCTTCGATCCCCATTCCAGTGAAGTGAATGAACACACACCGAAAGGTCCCGACTTCAACCAACATTCCCCCGTTTCCTGTCAAATCTAATCCTTCGAACCCTGAAAACTTCTATAAATGAATGCCATCACGTGCCTGCTCTCAAGTATGGGATCGGCGTGATGCACAGAATCGCACGACTTGTCCACCGCCTATTTAAATGATTATTGCGCTAGTTGTGTGCTCGATGATCTTCCTTCCTCGTCGACCATCTTGTGCTCTACTCGGCACAACGCGGCAGGTCCGCGCTTCCAGCCCGTCGACAACGGCCTTTTCTTCCCTTTTGCTTTGCGATTTCCACGTAGGATCGTGTCGGTGGCATTTTGTTTGACGTGACGCAGTCCTACCAGCAGTAGCTGACGCCTACGCAATGCCAAGAAGTTGCGGCGACATCAACGAGACTTCTGCTCTCCAGCTACACATAACGTATCGAACAGCGTTGCAGTCGGTCGCAAGACGAGAGCCTTGCTACGGTTTGGTAACTCGTGTCTCTGATGGATCTGCGTCCCTTGTCGAAAAGACTCTCATTCCGCCTGCACCAACGACGTTTCTGTCTGCGCCGTTTGCGCGGGAACCGTTCAAAATAATTTGAAAGGGCACGATTGGATGCGCTGATTGGTGCATTCCAAGGCTGCATGTGCTGCAAGATCGCGCGGCAAGCGACTTCCATTCGGTCGCGTGCTTGGCGCTTGCATCGGTCGCGATCACCGATCACCGATTGCCAGAGCGGTGGTCGTGAAACTCAACCGCCCGTATTGTCGTTCAGAAAGGCCGCAACTTGGTTTTTGTATGGTCAAATCCATGCATTTTCGTAGCTGACCTCAAAATCGCCGGTGCCACCCAGCAGGAGCAGCAGCAGCATGGCGTCGACGCTGCACGTCGCATCCAGCTCGATCAACCCGTACATCACATGCACGCTATGCAACGGGTACTTCCGCCAGCCCTACACAGTGCGCGAATGCATCCATACGTGTGCGTGCGCAAGCCATCGCTGGCAAAGCTCATGGCCTCGAATAGTCTGCAAGAGCTGCATCTTCAAGCACATTGTGACCCAGGACAAGCGCGCGTGCCCCGTGTGCGAAGGCCCGTTTGGCACGTATCCGCTCTCGGGCACGAAGCGCAAGCCGCCAGAGATTGTGTACGTCGCGTCGCCTTGCTTGGACGTGGCCAACTCAAGCCCTGTTAGCCAAGACCACGCGATGGAAGGCCTCGTCAAGAAGCTCCTCGCCAAGCTCGACGTGCAAGACGCGCAGGATGGTACGCATACGCCTCTATCCAACGTCCTACGCAAAGCTAGAGGTCGCGTTCTACGCCAAGCACGATATCCCACACAAGTCAAACACGGCTACCGGGTCGTCGCAGGCCGAAGTCAAGTTCAAGAAACTCAAGGGCAAGCAGCTCCGCGTGGTCCTGCGCCCCGAGCTCAAGTGCGTGTTGCGGCCATATACAATGCGCGGTGCGATGGCCCTTGTCCTAGGTCGCTCGGTCCACCGGACGGCAGCGACGAGTCGGCGCCGTTGCGACGAAAGCACTTTACATACCTCTGGCAACTCACCGAGCGATACCGCGTACACACACCGGAATTCATGCACGACCGCATCATGCCACTGTAGATTTTCGACGTCAAGATCCTGCTCCGCAAGATGCTGCGGCTGCGCGGGCGGCTGGTCGAGCCGCAGGATCTAGAAGTGCGCTGCGCTGGCCAGCTCCTCGGCAAGGAGCATACGCTCATCTTTATTCAAAAGGCCATGTGGAAGAAAGACGGGCCCATTACGCTCGAGTACCGACGCGTCAATGCGTCGCCGACCTAAAGCCAATTCAACTGCATTTGCTGTAGTCGTCTCCACCGTCTTGTTTGTGAGCCTCGGAGACCGAATTTGACGAAACTCCACACGCTACAATCTAGTCCCTTGAACGAGTAACTTGTCGCCACCCGCTCTGCTCTTCGAGTTGTCATCTTTGCATTACTGCAGTCGGTCCATCGAGATGCCACGCATGCTTCATGCTCCATCAATCGTCATATTCACACAAGGATCCCTTGTATTCACAAATATAGAGCAGTCGCAGTCGATAATGACATCACCGCACGCGGCCCGACGTAACCTGGACGCGGCAGAGCGGGCACGTTGTGCGCCGCTCGAGCCAGGGCGCCACGCAATCTTCGTGGAGCTCGTGGCCGCACGGTAGCTGCAGTCGACGCCTCGCCCGAACATGCCACGGGTTGTCGGTCCCGAACGGGTCCAGTGGGTCGAGGCAGATTGCACAGTCGTCCATACAGCTGGCGACAGAGACGCAGGATGGGTAGTCTCTGGTGGTCGACTCGCAAAAGAAGGCCTCGATCACTGCCGCGACTCCGTCCGTGGCGGGAAGACCTCGGCGCAACAGCAGCAAGGGTCCAATGAGGTCACGGAACCCGCGCTGCCGCTCAAGGCGAATGAGCGCGTCGTCGGGCCCGAGGTAGCGCCGCGGAAAGGGCATGTTGAGCACGGGCTGCAAGAGCGCGCGGATGGCCGGTGGCGCCGTGGTATAGCGCTTACGCAGAGCTTTTCGGAGCGCGTAGAACTGCGAGTAGCGCTTTCGGAGCACGAAAAACTCGGACATGTCGACAACGAGCAGCGTGTAGAGCGTAAAATTGGGCTGCAAAGTACACGAGATGCGGCGGACACTGGCGGTTGGCGCTAAGAACGAGTCGCGGGCCATGACAAAAGGTCGCGGCGCGCGACGCTCGTAGACGCTCGTGTCCAAGCAGCCGTACGTCCACGCGAGCGGGTGCAGCGCCATGATCCCACAAGCAAATGCGAAATCAAAAATGTGCAGTTGGGTGGCCTCTTTTTCGATATCGAAGGCGAAGCATGCTGCCAACGTCAGCGTACGACGATATTGTTGCCAACACGGCTATGTATAGGCAACCGCCGTGTCCCAGACGTCAGCCCACATCATATGCGAGCGTTCTCGAGGCAACGGTCTCTAGTTCGTACCGGTATCGAGTTTCCAGTGCTGCTCGCTTGCCAGCTTCAACGGGGCGAGTGGTGGACATTTCTGAGGTAAATTTTAATACTGGCCAAAGTGACCTATATTCTAGACAAGGTTTCCGACCTTTGCGGACGCTTCAACGCCAAGATCTGAAAGTGTTTGCACCCGGTGACAACCAGGGGTGACAACTACACTCGGGCGACGCAGGCGCGGCTTCTTCACGGTCCACGACAAGACAAACACCAAATTGATAACGCCACCTCAATCGCGTTGCTGCTTCATGACGGCATGTCAGCAAGTCGATGCGAGTTTGTTGCTACAGCTGTACCGAGGGGTAGGAGGGTATCGCTAGTTGCATGGACAAGCTCCTCGTCTGTGTGGAAGTCGAATGCAAGCGTTCGCGTTATCTCGTAATTAACCTATTTCCATAGTTTGAACTTGGCTGCATGAAAAGACTGATGACTAAGCGGCTCTATTTTTGCAATTTTCATCGCCAACGAACGAGCCTACGCAGTAGAACTACGTCGTTCAGAGACATATGCATAGATGCTTGGTTGATATCCGGTGCCATTCACAAAGTGCCCGTCCATTACGAGCTGGTGTAGGCAATCAACGCGATTTGGTGTCGGCGATGGGCCCAAGAGCAAGGTCTACAAGGACACAGTACAGTGCAATGATTACACTCAAGAAGACAACGCGACAAGGACAAACGACAAGAGCGCGAGTACGACTAGGCGCTGCTCTGGTACACGACGAGCTGGCGGCAGATCGGACACGACTGGTGCAGCTCCAGCCACGAAAAGACGCAGTGTTCGTGGAACGCGTGCTTGCACGGCAAGGTGACGCTGGTCGTTGCCTCGTTGTTGTCGTTGGCTTCTGTAGACGCGAATTCGCAGAGGCAGATCGCACACCCTTCGTCGTCGTCGCTGTCGTCGCTGTCGTCTTCGATCGCGAGCTCGGTGCCGGCGCGGGACACACGGGGCAGCGACGACAACTTACGGGCTTCGTACGTCTGACGGTGCTTGGGCACTTCAAGGAACGCATTGACGAGCTCAAAGATCGCGTTTGTCGCGGCTTGCGCGCGCAAGTGCCAGCGGAGGGCGACGAGGACCTCGGTGAAGCGCGCGAGGCCGACGCGGCGCTCGGCGCGGATGGCGTCCGTGTCCATGCGCAGGTGCTTCTTCGGAAACGGCGTGGCCAAGAAGGTTTGCACGATCGGCGCCGCCTTGAGCTTTGGCGCCTTTGCCCAGAGCGACGGCGCAAGCGCCTTGCGCAGCGGCTTGTACAGGCGGAGGAACTCCGAGTAGCGTTTCTGGAGCATCCACTTCGTGCTACCCCACGTTATGTGCACCGAGTAAGTAGTGAACGGCTCGGAAAACGTGAATTCGTTGTAGCAGCCGCAGACGCTGGCGCTCGTGATGGCGACTTGGATGATGTTGTGGTCGTCGGCGTGCAGCATGAGGTACACGACGGCGAGGAGGCTGGTGTAGGCTATTTAGCGAAAAGGCAGACGGGAAATGGAAACCAGAGTCTTCGATCTGCGAACGTGTGATTTCGCCGGAGTGACAGAGCGCGAAAGATTCGGAAACCGTCTCGTTTGAATCTCCCGCGATCTTTCGGCGATGTAAAAAAAGCCAATCAGAGCTCTCGACAGTTGACGCATTCGCAAAGCCATGTGCACCGCTCCATAGATCAGACGCCGAGAGTTGAAGTTGCCGACGATCTTGGCAACGCTTTGGATGCCATGCCCTTCGGGTACTTGTAGACGTGTAGATCGACAACGCTGACCGCTGCGATGCGCATATGATACCATTGCTGTAGAATGGAATGGACTAGCCGAATTGGACCAGCCGTGGCTGACCATCGATAACGTACGCAATCTAAATGTTTCCACATCCAGAATCAAATCAAAAGGAGTGTGTCTGGGAGTGTGTACCCACATCTAGTGCATGCTGAACGCAAGCAAATGACCCTTCGATGCAGATCTTCCCATTGGTATTTTGGAATACGAGGGAATCTTTAGAGATGCCGCGCGGCAAAGACATGCTCACACGTCTTGTCATCGTTCAGAAAAGCCCAATGATCCGTGTACGCCAGAATGGTGTTCGTAGGTACATGTATGAGGGTTCGGGTAGTACATACCACCACACAGGTCACCTCACCAATAACTGCACCTATGCAATGCGTCGGTACCGGCAATGGCATATTTGTTTGTACAGCCCGAACACTAGCTAGACGTTAGTTTCAGCCACGACACAGTTGTTTGTCGCATTAAAAGGCTTCGACACCAAGGCGGACGAGGATCATGTCGTTAGTCATTACCGTGGCTTATTCTTGACAATCTTGACAAGTTCTTTACGCTCGTTATGGACAACAGATGGTGCGTCGGCGTCCAGCTGGTCAATTAAATAGAAAGCATTAGAAAAGAATCGAGCGAATGATGTATCCGACATCCGGATACGACGCCTATATCTGATCTGGGTCTCTTGACAACAACCACAATCACACAGATTAGACGGCACGCCGAGCAAACGAATGCGTTGCTGTCCTCGCGCGCATATGCAGCAGGTCCTGCAACGCGAGGTTGTCCAGTCTGAGAGTGTTGCTCGCTCGTTTCGCTACGATCCAAGCGCGTGCTTGCCAGTGGGCGGAAGCGACGCGGTTCCTTGGCTTCGCCTTGGCCGCCCGTTATGGCTTCTAAGCGAGATGTGCAATTTCATGGCGCGAAGGTTCCACGGATCGAAGAATGTTCGAGCGAACCACATTCTCTGTTTTCTCTTGCTGGAGTCTGTTTTCTTGCTGCTGGTTTCTCTTCTTGCAGTCATTTTCATATGCCGGAACGCGATGCAGACTGTACCACGCATGCATGGGGCTCGGGAGGCATCCAGTCCGATGTTTGCACCTGCTCTCTTCTTTCTCCGAGGACCAATTCGCACGCCAGACTCTGATCGGCGGAACGTTTTCTCTATGACCTAATCTCGTGGCAAGTTGCTCCAGTGTTGGTGGTCCTGGTGCATGGTTTCTCGCACGGCTTGTCGCGGATGAAGTTGCAAGCCTTTGTCCGCCAGTCGTCGTCGCCGCCGCAGGCATTCCGTTGGTGGGTTACTGCACGTACTGTAGTGTCCAGCCAAGGCAGTGCGCTGACGATGCGCCCCTTTCCTCAGGTTCAACGATCCGCCGACCAGATGGCGACCCTCCGCAACCAAAAACTAGAAAAAGAACCCGACAGTCTTTTCGTATACGGTATACTCTGGCTCTATATAGGGCACCCGCGCAACGCAACGTCGCAGCATTCTTTCTTTTGCTCCGCGATGACTGCATCCGCCCACCTGCTTCCGCAGACGACCCTCGACCGCACGCGCTTTGACGCGGCGGCGCGCGCGCTCAAGGTCTTTCCCAGCGCCATGAATGTGGTTTCGCCGGCCAGCGGCCCCTTTGTCATCTACACCTTCATCGTCTCGTGCCCGACGACGAAGACATGGTGGGTCGTCACGAAGCGGTACTCGGAATTTCTCGCGTTTCGACGAACACTGGCGGCGCTTGCCAAGCGCGCATGCGACGATGTCCGCAACGTTCTCGGCGCGGTGCACGCGCCGATGTTTCCAAAGAAACACCCGCTGACGCCGATCCACAACGCCGGCAAGATCCTCGAGCGCCTTACGCTCTTCAAGCAGTACACAGCGATGCTGGTGTCCTTGCGCGAAGCCTGTGTGTTGCGGGCACTGCAGCTGCCGCCGTCGGCCGCCAAAGATAGCCTCCTCGAGCTCTACGAACTCGTGCAAGATTTTTTGAGCATCCCCGAGGCACTGCGCCGCGACGAGCTTCGCCGCACGATCGCGCTCGTATCCCCCGAATCGTCGTCGGTGACGGAGGAGGACACGACGGAATGTACGAGCTGTGAGGAGGCATGTGCCATCTGCCTCTGCGGCTACGAGCATAGCGAGACCAAGCTCCAAATGCCGTGCAAGCACGTTTTTCACGAAGAGTGCGTCGTCCGGTGGCTCGAAAAGTCGGCGACTTGCCCCTTGTGCCGCCAAGACGCGACGCAGGGATACTTGCTCTGAGCGTACTGTCGTGGTCTTGATTCTATTCGTCCTATTTACTAAACTATTTGTTATATATTGATTGGTAGACGTCAAGTTTATCAGCATGTACGAAGCCATGCAGGATATCGTGATGGGGGTGCGTTGTTGTCCTCGGACTGAAGTGTACGTTGCAGAAGTGGATAATGCTTGATGGCACATCACATGGTGTGCCCGAACGAGCAGGAGAGCAAGGCAATTGCTTGTTCCCTGCAGCCATTATTCGCACCCTTGGAACTTGCTGGTGCGTTATGAGTGAAGGTTGCCGCTTGGTTGTTTCGATGCGGCGCTAGAATGTACGCTCGATGCGGTCCCAGGTGCTTGCACATGGCGCGCCACAAGAAACCCAGTCGTCCTCTGGCGCGGTAAAGTGATCACGGGCATGCCCAAATGAGGTCAGATCAGAATCCAGCTGCCTGCAACGTCAAGGACCAATGGCCAATCGCATCCATGGACTAGCAAAATGGCGGCGCCTCATTGGTGTATTCAGCTACCACCCAGAAATTTCTGGTTCGCTGGCCCCTTCCCTCCAAATCGTCTGGTGCATGTGGTCCTTTGGCAACTTTGGCAACCAAAAAAAAGAAGCGCACTGCGTTTCAGTATGCTCATACAAACAGTGAGATACAAACACAGCATGTCGCAATCGAATTTGACGCATCTGATTGGCGCATTCCTATAGTATATCGTTCGGTACCCGTAACGTCCAGTCCACATTGCCTTTTGATTGGCCAATATGGAATTCGGCTACATGGCGCAGCTGCCTTGACGATGTGGCAGAGGGCCTCAGCGCCGTTGGTTTCGTCATTTTCCAATTTGCCTTCGACTGCAGACGCCAGCGACACCCGAAGCTTTGCTTCCACACCAACCCTACAACCCCCCAACGCCGCATGGACCACTTTGCCCGACATGACCATTACCTCTCTTTGCCACGATCTCGCTGCCCATGAGCACGACGCCTCGATCGAGCGCCTCAAGACGGCGCACGAACACGATATGAAACAAGTCAAGGTGCACTCGAGCGCCATGAACGTTGCCTTCCACGGCAGCAGCCCCTTTACCATCTACACCATGATCGTCACGTGCCCCGGCACGAAGACGTGGTGGGTCCTTAAGAAGCGCTACTCGCAGTTCTTCTCGGTCCGCAAGCAGCTCCTCCGCCACTTGAAGGCGTGCAACAGCAGCCGCTTCACCGCCCTCGCCGATGTTCTCGCGCCCGCGCTCGAGATGGAGTTTCCCAAGAAGCACATGCTCGTCAGCGTCGACAACAAGGCCGTCATCAAGGAGCGCAAGACGCAGTTCCAGCGCTTCACGGCCGCCCTCATCGCTCTCCGCGCCTCGTGCATCCTCGCATCGCTCGACGCGGACCGCACCGACGCGCAGCTCGCCAAGCTGGACGCGGTCTTCGACTTGCTCCAGGAATTTCTCGAAATCCCGTCGACGCACGATCCCCTCGTGGGCTCGTCGCCGGCGTCACCGACCTCGGACCGCTGCAGCGAGACGTCCAACGACTCGAGCTGCGACTCGTGCTCGATCTGCCTCAACGAGTTCAAGGCGTCCGGTGCGACGTACCACTACCAAACCCCCAAGCACAACGCCGCGCCGGCCAAGAAGGTCCGGTTCGCCCTCGATGACGACGACAACGTCCACGATACCGACGAAGAGGAAAAGGTGCTCAAGCTTCCTTGCAACCACTACTTTCACGAAGAGTGCGTCATGTACTGGATCGAACAAAAGAACTCGTGCCCGCTCTGCCGCGCCGACGCCTTTGACGGTGTCATGGTCTAAACACCAACAACCTAGCCTACTAGTGTAGGATAAAACTCAATTGCGTTTCCTAGTTCACGTGAGCTTGTTCAAACGTGCAGCATCAACGCCATGGTCGGGATATTATTGCACGCAGCTGGATTGCTTGGTGTAGTTTTTGGTTTGCCCTCGTCCTAGAATGCGTAATCGATCACGTCAGACTAGACATACTAGTACTAGTATTCAACAACACACCTCTGCATACTACTACGAACAGGTACTGCGAAGTAACCGAAAGGTCGACCGAGCAGAAACTCGAAACGCGACCTGATTTGACCTCCCGCACCGACGATGATAAAATGGGGTGGGCACCGCGCCGAAAAATGTGGTCGTACAACTTGTATCGATTGCGTGTCGTAGCGTGAAAGGCTTGGCATCGCGTGCGCGACTGTCGCATCGTATTTACGCGCTTTTGATCCTGCGCGACCGCCCCTCGCGACGATTGCGACAGTAGTGGTTACATGTCTTGCCTCTCCGAGGATCCATCGGCACACGACTCATGGCACAGTTGTACGTTGTACAGTCGGCCTATCGATTTCAGCACCTTTCAACGCGCCAGGTTCTGTGGGCAGTCGATTTTGACCTACATTCTCGCAGATGTGGCATGGCTTTGCAGCGCTGCCACGTCATATCCTCCGGGCGCTTCGTGGCCGACCAACGCGTCGACGGTGTGTATTACGCTCATGCGCACAGCAGCGAGATCATGCATCCGACCGCGGCACTTGCGTGCGTCAGCCTCGTGGGCCAGTCCGCCGCCTCGGACTGCATCACTGCGCCGACAGCGACATGTACGCGCCAGTGTTTCGCGTTTCGCGTACTCGGAAATGCTCGCAGGTGCGATCTGGTTCTTCTAGCGTTTGTGTATATACATCCATCACCGGATTCGAGGCACTTGAAATGAGTATACGCGCGCCATCGGGTCGCGTGCACACAAACTCGGCAAAGCCGTAATCGATGTATTTTAAATTCGAGTAGTTCAGTTTTGAATTGCCTCCGTGCCGACAAGAGCAGCCTGCCATCGATTGCCATGACCATGCTCACAATGGACGAAGCGTCGTCGTCGACAACCAGTATCATCGTGCACCCCCATGCGGCGTCCAGCTACGTCGCGTACACGTTTCTCATCACGTGCCCGAGCACAAAGGCGACGTGGACGCTCACAAAGCGCTACTCGGCGTGCTACGCACTCCGTAAGGCCCTCCAACGCCTCGAAAAAGGCATCGAAACCGAGCTCGCGCGGCCGCTGCACACGGCGCTCACGATGCCGTTTCCGCCAAAGCACCTCTTTGGTCAGAGCGCGGACGTCGTGGCCCAGCGCGCGGCGGCGCTCAAGCACTTTGTCGCGATGCTGGTCGCGATCCGCGCCACTTGCTTGCTCACGCTCGTTGCGCACCGCGGGACGACGACGGCGCCGAGCGACGCGCTCTTCTCGCTGCTCCAAGAGTTTCTCGAGGTGCCGACGCACGTGTCGCCCAATGAGCTCCGGCAGACCGTCGCGATTCTGTCGCCGGACGAAGCGGCGGCATACGCCATGTACCCGGACGAAGACGACGAAGCGAGTAGCTGCGGCGTGTGCTTGGCGCCGCTCGTGCCTGGTGCATGCGACACAGTCGAGGCGCTGGCGTGCGGACATCACGTCCACGTCGCGTGCGTCGTGCATGGGCCCGCGCACTGTGCTCTGTGCCGCGACCGGATCCCATAGCCGGCTCTCTTTTCTCTTCTTCTCTTCCTGTACAATAACAAAGATACTATCTACCCATATCCTCGATCTCTCTCGCTTGCTTGTCAATGACCGGGTTCTGCAGAGTGGACCGAGAAGAAGTCGTGAGGAAAAGGCCCCGCGCCGTCTGATCGGCGCGCTTTCCACGCGCTGCGATACCCGCTGCACATGTCCCATCATCGGCTCTCATACAAATATCAAGTATAAGAAAGGCCGGTTCAAGATCGAACCCACCTCAAAAACAACACCACGGAATTGGTGGCGCATCCTTTTTTCAGAAAACATATAGCACGTTTGTATGAAAGGGAGATGGCGCTCCGTGATTGGCTGAAACACTCGACGAACTTCAACGCGGTCCTGGTTTCCCCAAACGGCACTTTGCCTTTTGCCACCCACGACGCAGATCTTATTCCGAAACACCATGACCACAGCATTGACCGACCGCATGCATGACCTCCAGCTCGACTCGGTCGACAAGGTCAAGCTCGCCCACGAGCACGACCGCAACGACGTCAAGGTGCACGCGAGCGCAATGTGGTACGCGCCGCGCGGCGTCACGCCATTCACGATCTACACGCTCATCGTGTCATGCCCGGGCACGAAGGCGTGGTGGGTCATCCAGAAGCGCTTCTCGCAGTTCCACCGCCTCCGCAAGCAGCTGCAAAAGCTCCATGCGTTCTCGACCGGCGCGATCCGCAGTCTCCTCAAGGACATTGTCAAGTGCGAGTTCCCGTCGCGCCATCTCGGCTTTGACACGGCGATCATCGTCACGGAGCGCAAGGCGCTGCTCCAGGACTTTACGACGAAAGTCATTGCGCTCCGCGCCGCCTGCGTTCTCCAGTCGCTCAATGCTGAAACCACCTCGCTTGGCGCCAAGCTCGACCACATTTACGATATTGTGCAGCGCTTTCTCGAAATCCCGGACGGGCTCCGCGACGAGGACCTCCGGCACACGCTCTCGGTGAGCTCGCCCACGTGCAGCAATGGATCGGGCTCGCCGTCGACCGCCAACGAAGACGACGACGAGTCGTGCGCCATTTGCATGTGCTCGTTCGACGCCAACGAGTCGGTGCTCACAATGGCATGCCACCACTCGTTCCACGAAGACTGTATTGTCCACTGGTTTGAAGAAAAGCTCACGTGCCCCCTCTGTCGTGACGAAGCCGTCGGCGGCCACGTCGTTGGCTGCTGAAAATTTAGGTTCGCTAGGTATTTAGTTCTTCAATTTATAGTCCTTCTCTCTTCAACAAACACGCTCTCCATTTCCAAGCTTCCGTTCCAAGCTTGCGTTCCATGGCTCGCAGTCGCCTACTGGATTCTGCGACTGGCACATGCCACGACACTGCGAACTTCCCCATTCATGTCGCGCGTTCCGAGGCGACGCGGATTGGTTAAAAAGAGCATCGCAGACCGGGTATATGCGAAATGCCGTCGCGTGATTGGCGCAAATGCCACGCGCCATGCTACTCGTGATCGGCCCTCCCATCAATTTGGCGCTGTCCCATTGATGTGGCTATCGACGACGTCGTGTGCGAACTCGTGTGTGGTCACATTCATGGACACAGTCCGCTGACCATTGGACAGTCACTGCATCGATGCTAATACCAGTGATCATTCTCCAATTTGCCGTCTTCTTCGCAAGTCGACATGCCTCTTGCCACCATGAGCCAAAACTCCCAATCCACTACCATGATGCTCAGTGCACTTCACCTCGACGACGATGCGATCAACGTCCACACAACGGCCAAGAACGTCGTCCAGCGCGGCCTCTCGCCCTTCACCGTCTACACGTTCACGGTCACATGCCACCAAACGAGCACGTGGTGGATCCTTCGGAAGCGCTACTCGCAGATCTTTGCGCTTCGGTCGACGCTTCTGAAATGGCGCAAGCAATGCAACGCGACGCCCGGCATGGCGCCGCTCGCCGACCTCTTGACGTCCATGGCGGCGGTCGAGTTTCCCCGTCGTCACATTTGCTTTGACCACCCGACGATCATCCGCGACAGGAAGCGTGAGCTGCAAGGCTTCATCGCCGCGCTCATTCGCCTCCGCCAGGCGTGCCACACGCTCGCGCAGCAACCGGGCGCGCCCCGCCGCAAGGCCCAGGACGTTGCCTCGTTGGTGTTGCACTTTCTCGAGATGCCGGTGGCCGTCGAAGACGAAGAGCACCGGTTGAGCTGCGGCCGCCAGCTGCAGTCGCACACGGCACCGACAGACGATGCGTGCCCGATCTGCATGTGCGAGTTTGACGAGCTCTCGAACGACGACACGGTCCTCGAACTCACGTGCGGCCACACGTTCCACGAGTCGTGCCTCGTGCACTGGCTGGACAAGAAGATGACGTGCCCGCTCTGCCGCTGCGAGGCTGTCGGTGGCTTCATTGCCGCGTAGCCAACGAGTCCGATTAATTTATGATTTTTTAAATCCATGGCGCATGGTGCTTGTTTATGTTGTCAAAGAAGCAACCTCGAGCGTCACGCGAGGCAGTTGTGTGTGCCACGTACGGGACGTGAGGACCAGCAAGATGAACGAAGCAAGAGCTGAAGCAAGTACGGTTAGGGGACTAGGGACGAGTTGCACACGTGTTTAGGAGCGCAATTTATGAATTCGGTCGAAAATTATCAACTTTGACACGGAAAACCTGTCTAGTGATATGAGGAAAGGGGCTGCTCCAGAATAAGGCTGTGTGGCACCGCTACGTTCCGATGTGCGCTGTGGAACGTAGAATGGCTGCCAGTACGGTGGTTGGTGGAATGTTGCGCATGCCGGTACGCCACTACATAACATAGCAAGTAGCACGATCGCTCATCGAGCGGCCGGAAGCGGAAGGAAGGTGCTCGAAGGTACTCACGTTAGCAGTCGTCGTCGTGTCCTTCTGGTCGGAAAAGATGCGGCACCTGCGACCCAGTTGCTCCAGACTGATCGAGCTACCAGACTGATCGAGCTACTTGGCAGGTTCTTTTTTTTCGTGTCGTTCAGAGGTGTCTTTCTGGTGCGGCCAAATTTTGTTTGCCCACGTCAGATATGACGTTGTTCATGTGCATACTGGACAAACCACACTAGTCTAGTACCTCAGACATTGACATGTTGTCCACATATTGATTCTATCAAATTCCAAGCGACAACAATCGCGACAAAGGAAAAAAGAATGCTCGTCTGCGAAAGGGTGCGCAAAAGGCAGCCAAAATATCGAATTCACCTTGGAATTTGTATGTGTGGGGGGCGCGTGGACAGGCAATCAAATTGAAGTTCAAGCTTTTTTCTAGCACGGACGGCAACTGGCACCAACCAGACTTTTCAATTTGAAACCTCGGGCGCAGTAGCATTTCCCAAACTCGTATATTATTACAACATCGACCACACATGCCTCTCTCCGATCTCGTCCACGACAGTCTCCTCCTGCATGACGACGTTGCGTCGCTCAAGGCGGCGCAGGTCAGCGATCTCAAGCAAGCGCGCGTGCACTCGAGTGCCAAGAGCGTAGCCTACTATGGCAGCAGTCCGTTCACGGTCTACACCCTCATCGCGACGTGCCCCGGCACAAAGGCGTGGTGGGTTCTCAAGAAGCGCTACTCGCAGTTCTTCTCGCTCCGGAAGCGGCTGCTGCATCTTTCAGCGACCGCGCCGCCCGCCGTCCAGACGCTCCTCGCGCCAATCGCCGACGCCGACTTTCCCAAGAAGCACCTCCTCGTGAGCGTCAACAACAAGACCATCATCAACGAGCGCAAACTGACGCTGCAGCGCTTCACAGCAATGCTCCTTGGCCTCCGCGCCAGCTGCGTCTTGGCGACGCTCGAGCACGCGTCCGACGACGTTGTGCAATGCGTGCTTGACACGCTCTACGACCTGCTCGAAGACTTTCTCGAAGTACCGCACCACAAAAGCAACGATCTTCACAAGCACTCGGCCGCCAGCGACGACGAAGCCAGCGATGACGACGATGACGGCGCGTCGACGAGCCTCTCGTCACCAGACGAAGCGGCGTCCCCCGATGTCACATCGGTGCCGGCAGACAAAGACGACGACACCACAGCGACGGCCGAGGAGAACACTATTTGCACCATCTGCCTCTGCGAGCTCTCGACCAACGACGACGAGCTCGTGCCGGCCAAGAAGGTGCATTTTGAAGTCGAGAACGACGTCGACGAAGATGCTGTGCTCGCGTTGCCGTGTGGCCACAAGTTTCACGAAGAGTGCGTCATGTACTGGGTCGAGCAAAAGAACTCGTGCCCTGTCTGCCACGCCGACGCCTTTGACGGCACCGTGCTCTAAGCTCTTATTTCTGCGTGCTCGATGGAAAGCACGCACACGATTATCGACTATTATTACTATCTGTAAACTATAAACTGAAATATCATTGATGAATCCGCACATTTGTACACGCATTGACATATCGGGGCCGCGCCAAGGGTACTTAAACAGTGTTTTCATGGTCTATCAGAGGCCAATCACAAGACAATGGCAGGAGCTCAACCCCAAGCCCGTCAAAGATGTTGCCTCTCGTGCTCTGTCCAGCAATGCAGGTGCTTTTGAACAGGATGGACGCTGTCAGCGTGCTACGTCAGCGCGTGTCACAAACTATACAAAAATCGAGTCACATTCTGAATTGGCGCCACTTCGTTGGTGGCACATCCTTCCTCCTCATCGACGCTTCCAGCAACGCTAGACGTTGGAGCGTGGTGATGTAGCTTTCATCTACACTAACATGATCAGTGCTGCGAAGAGAAGCCTATACGATCGACGCTCGAAGTCCCGTGTCGTTTCGTCCAAGTACCAAGCCGCTTACCTATTGTGCATAGTCGAGCATTCTCCTCGAAGTACTAGCGATTTAGATGCGACTGTGCGACTCTCAACCTTCGACTCGTAGTGCGGAACCACCCACTTGGAGCAGGTAGCAAAAACGACCGACTGTCGTAACTTGATATTTGTATGAATCGAAGTTCGCATAGACAGCACTAAGAATGCATGTATAAGCTGGTTACCACTATTCGATACAAAAATAAAGGTTTTTATGGTTGTCTTCATGGCCCCCAATGAAGGCGTAAATCATATAGCTGGAGGCTGGCGTTGTACTACACATGATATTCATGCTTTTCTAAGCTGGCTAAGCCCCATTGCATCGTGCAGTTCGACGTATTTATGAATTTATTGCCTGTCCAAATTGGGTCCATTCGCAGCGATGTCGGTTGGGTGCGCTTAGAATTGTATATGCCACATCTCCCAAATTCACTTCCAAATGCGTCAAATGCAAACCCTTCAAGACTAATGAAGAAACTAGTTCGTTGTTGTGTGGCGCATGATATTTAATGTCTTGAGATCATAATGGTATCAACATTTTGTCGGATACGCTCGTGTTTGGCGATGTTATGGCTTGTCCAAATTTTAAGTGGCGTTTCCATAGACGTGATCAGGTTATTTGATATTCCTAGTGCTAAATCCACGCAGATTTGTTTTTAAATACACAACCTTCGAACTACGATCTCGTATAGTTCATTGTAAGTGATTCGTTTTTGCTACCTGCTCCCACTTGGCGGTCGGATGAGATCAACGGAATTTGTTCTTCCCT
>NW_008246086.1:277529-285622 GCF_000281045.1 Saprolegnia diclina VS20 | reverse complement strand
TCCTCGATGGCATGCTCCAAGAGGAGCTCGACCAGCTGCAACAGACCCACGAAGACGAGTACTTTATCCTCCAGCACGAAGAAGCACATGAAGACAAAGCAGCGTATGTACCGCCTCCAACGTCGTCACCGGCTACTACTGCCAAGGACCCCGCGGGCCTCTCGCTCGAAGCGCGGCTCCAAGCGCTTCGAATGCTCGCGCCACCAACCCCGCCGTCGCAGCCAACGCTCACAAGCGCGGCACTGGACAGCCATGCGCGTGCCAAGGCCATGGACGCGCTCAAGATGCCGGCGAAGCCGAGTCGCGCCGCGTTACCGCCAGCGCCACTGCCGCCATCGACAACATACCCTACGGCAGATACCACCGCGCCGACACCTATATCCGCCATGTCGTCTCGTCGCCACTCGCTCGAGAACCGAACACTCCTGCTCCAGTACGCAGCATGACGCGCAGTGGTACCGTCATGACGCGTCATCGTCTACTGCACTTAGAAACGAAGTGCGCGAGCTTTCGATTCCAGCCAACTTGATTCAAGACTTCATTCGGATCGCTGACCCCAATACGCGCAAGCCGCCGTACGGCATTGAGACGTGCGGCATCCTCACGGGCACGCTCGTACGAACTGGGTCCTACTCGTCCACGCTGATATGAGACTCGACATCTAGACGGGTTCCAAGCTCGCGATCTCGACGCTCGTCATACCCAAGCAGACCGTAGGCGCTGGTATATATATCTTTACAGGAGCACTCATGAGGGTAGGGTTCGTCCGACATGTGCACTATGACGCACGAAGAAGAGCTCTTTGAGTACTGCATCGCGAACGACCTCCTCACGCTTGGCTGGATCCATGTACTCGATGAATATGTCTTTAGTGTATGACGGAATCGACTAGACGCATCCGTCCCAAACGTGCTTTCTCTCGTCCGTGGACATTCACACGCAGTGCGGGTTCCAGTCGATGCTGGCCGAGGTCGGCGCCGCAGATATTGCTTGTGCACTACCTCGCTTTTACGACTGTAGGCCATTGCGATCGTCGTCGCGCCCCGGGACGCGCAAAAGAGGTATGGACCCGTCAAGGTCGTCGAGCAAGCACACTCATAGCGGCGTAGCATCGGCGTCTTTCGACTCACGTCGCCGCATGGCATGGAGCTCATCCAAAACTGCAGCCTCTCGGGCTTCCACGAGCACCCGAGCCACCTCGAGATTTACTCGGACGCGATGCAGATCGTGTGGTCGCGGTCGGCCACCGCGCAAGTCGTCGACATGCGATACACATAGTAGACTCTTGAGATATCATCAACCACTGGCATCTACTGCTTCTTGAACTTGCCGACGGCGGGCACTGTCTCCTTGCTGGTCGCAGCGGCGTCTTCGCGGAACGCCTCGAGGATGTAGACTACGATGACGACGTTGACCATGCCAATGGCCCCAAAGCCGCTAGCACAAATGAGACCTTCGTTCGCGCATGCTACGATTGTAGTACCTCCACATGGTGCGGTTCTCGTAGCCTACATGCGCCCATGACTCGTTCTGTTGATGAGAGTCGAGGGTCGTACCAACGAGGAGCGTGTTGTGCAGGAAGTAGTAGGTCGCAATCGGCACAAGGAACATGAGCACTGTGAAGAGCGCGAGCTTCATGATGACGGCGCGGTTGTGCGCCTGGTTCCTACGTCCGCGCTAGCACGAGGTGCGAAGCCGACGGCCACGTACGCTGCGCTCCGAGCTGCCAACGCTGGGGCCATGACGCCAATTCGAATTTCGCCGCTTTTGATTGGCCAGCGCTCTATTTTCACTTGGCCATTTTATGACTTGATGTTTGTATGGTGAGGACGCTACTCGGTGTATTTTATGACGAAAGGTCGCAATCAACTCAAGGACGCATGGCCGAGACGGTGAAGCGCGAGGCTGCGCCCCGGCAGAAGCTGCGGCGCCGGTCGTCGTCCAAGCTCGTCCCGCGACGGCTCTCTTTCCCGGCGCCGACGCCGAGCCAGAAGAAGGCGCGACGGCGCGACAGCCAAGCGTTCGAGTTCGAGGCGAACACCAAGGCCGAGCCCGGACCCAAGGTCGAGCCGACGCCGCTCGCCATCCCCATGAGCCCGAACGTCTTTGGGCCCATAAGTCCGCCACGCGTGGACGCTTTTCGGCTGGATGTTAGGGACGAGCATGCGTCGCAGTCGACCATGTTGCAGTCGATCGCCGAGGTGCCACAGGATGAAATGAGCTTTTCACAGGCAAGTCCGCGCCCACGGCGACGCACCGTCAAGACGCCAAAGGACCACAAGGCTTGTCTTCCACCTAATAGCGGCAACGACGACGATGATGACGACACGGCGCAGCTGCTGGCTGAGAACCCGCCACCGGTGTGGTCGGGCGCCGAGTCGTCGTCCGACGAGCACGACGAGTACGACGATGACGCCCCATTGTCACAGAGCTTCAAGAACGAAGACGATATGCGCCGCCTCAGCCAACGGCTCCGTAGCCAGCTCGCCAGCGACGGCGACGAGACCGACGAGGCCGACCCGGCGCCGAAGCTCACCACGAGCGAGATTCGGTATGCCATGGGCTTGTCACTGCGCTTCCTCATGCATCCCTGCTAGCTCCATGAAGACTCGGCTGACGCGCGAAGCGAATCGGTACTTTGGGTACCGCGAGTACTCGGGGCGCATGGAGCTTCCGTCCCAGTACGCTGTCTATGCGTCGGCGTCGCCCTCTGCACCGGCACCGCCGCCTCGCAGCTCGTACGTGCGCGTCGGCGACACGACCAACCGCTCGTAGGGTGCAGCAGCCTCTGTGTCTTCTCATGCGTCTCGCCTCCGTAGGCCACCCTTTTCGCCGGACGAGCTCAACTACCTCATCGAGATGGCTCTCGAGTACGGACCGCAGTGGGCTTACATCCTTCAAGAGGGTCGCGCCTGCGGGCGTCTGCTACCATGTCGCACGACCAACAAGCTACGGGTACGACCCATATGCGATCCAAAGACTCTGTACTATCTTGGATTCTAGCACAAGTTTACGCGACTTGGGCGCAAGGGGGTTCGCATGTCGGCGGCCGCCAAGCGCCGCGCCAAAGAGACGCCCGAGATTCCCCGCAAGCACAAACCCTACTCGCCCGCCGAGCTCGAGTACCTGCACATGGCCTACCAAGAGCTCGGTCACAGCTTTGCCGCCATATTGGACATTGGTCAAGCGATGGGGCTGTTGGAGGGCCGGAGCCGACCTGATATCACGGTGAGCTGCCGCCACTTGATACCTTCTTGATATTTCATCTTAGGTCAAGATCCACAGCACGATCAAGAAATTCGCGCGCTGGGACACGGCGCTCTTGGGCAAACACGCGCACCGCTCGGCGCGCGCCGACGTGCCCGTGCGGTTTGGCACGCTGCCCCCGATGCTGTGCAACGTGCGGCTGCAAATGAAGGTCTACAAGCTCAAGCGGTTCATCCACGCCGAGTACAACCTCGACTTGCCGCTCTCGTACTTGCATGTGACGCTCGACGACGACGAGTCGCTTGTGCTCGATGACACGATGACGATCGACGAGTGCGTCGGTCCCAACGACATTGAGAACGTCTGCTTCCGCGTCGCTATTACCCCGGGCGCCGTGTGAGCCCTTGTTGCAGTAGATAAATATATATATATATATATATTGACACCAGGAAGAGTGTAGCTCTGACGACAGCCTCTCAGAACCATTTGGGTGGCAAGAGCTTCGCATCCCAACTCCAGCGCCGACCAGTCCGAAGCCAGGTCCAAATGCTGCAAAGCGTCCTAGAGCTATGGTCTAATACAGTACTTCGGGGCAAGATCGAGTAGTTGCGATCGTCGGTCTTTCCAGTGATCGCTCGTATCTCAACACTTATTGCTTTACAAAAGTGGGGGCGTACTCGTTCAACATGCAACCTGTTTGTCTAGTGATTGTTGGGGTGCTCAGAGGTGGGCGACGAGCTGAACGAAGGGTGCTTTGATGCGAACTTGAGACCCGCTTTTCTCAGGTTTTGGCTCTGGTGGTGGTCGGAATCTTCGTTGTCGTCGTCCTTGGGTGTCTCGAGAATCGGTGCTAGCTGCGGTGTGGCGGAAATGACATGGGCAGTGCATCCAGGCACGGCCACCGCTCCGTGTCCTCGAAAGTGGTGTCTGGCGACAGGATCCAGGGCGTGTCGTCCATACCTCCATGGGCATTCCAAGAGGCCGTTTGAGACTGCCTGGTGCCACTCACCTGTGATCGCTACCACGTCATCTCTCAAGGTCAGGATCGTCGCATTTGCTCCATTGGGCTCCAGCTGCCAGGTGTGGAGGAACTTATCCGCTGCAGCTGCTTGTTGCTTGATCGCTGTGATACAGTCGTTCACCTCTCCATTTGCCGTGCTGGAGTCGTAGATAGCCAAGCCTCCAAGCCCGACGGCCAAGGCTACCATCGTGGCACGTCCAAAGAAGTACGAGGTCATGATATTAGGTTTCGTGTCGATCAACAAGTCCAAACGCAAAATCCATGCAGTGGATAATGCAGTGGAAATGCGCTGTCGACGGACCCTTTGTCCTCGGAAAGCGACGCTGAAGCCATTCAGCCATCCATTCCGTGATGTTCTACTAGCGGTCTGCCATCGCTAGCGAGCACATGTGAAGTGCTCGTCCATAGCACGCCACTCTGGTGCTAGCATCGCGACTGCCATTTAACCCTAACCCTCAACGGTACCCCTACCCCTACTCACCATCGCGTTCCTATACATATCAATCGCTGTGAGTTGGACCATACACACCACTCGAGTAAGCGAGTCGGCGAGACAAGTCTCCTGTTCTTCAAATCCGAAGTCTTCCGCCACCCCAAAGTCCAATTCTTCACCAAATTCGAATGAAAACGAGAAGATTGATATTAAATATACACAAAAAACCAACCGCGCAACTTAGCCCGTCGAAAACTCGACCGACTTTTTCAGGTTGTTGTTGTAGTACAAAAAGTCGTGAAAGCGAAAGTACGCGAGCATCTCCAGCGTGCCGACTGTGCTCTGCTGGTGGCAGTCGCGGCCGCGGTGGCCATACTGCGCGCAGACGCTGCAGCGGTGTTCGCCAGTCGCGTGGCGCTTGCTGCCGCAGAGCACGCAGCCCTCGGCACGGTACGGGCACGCGTCGCCGCGGTGATCTCCGCGCCGCGTGCAGTAGCGGCACCGGTGGTGGTCCGTCTCGTGGTCGACGCGGGCGCAGAGCTTGCACGGCTCGGTCGAGCGCGCCTTGGCCGCATCAATGAGCTTGTCCATGCGGCGCGAGAGCGGCAGCATCGAGAAGCGTGTCGCGCGCCGACGGCCCATCGACGCGCCATCCTCCTTCAAAAATACCTTGAGCATCGCGTCGGCGTAGCCTTCCGAGGTCGGCGGGAACGCATGCACCGTGTCGAGTGGGTGCATGACATTGAGCAGCTGGTACCCGCCGTAGAGAAGCTTGAGGCGCGCTGCAAACCCCGCGTCGCCGACGCGCGGCGTGCCAAAGAACACGCCCGTCACGTTGGCCAGATTGCTCTTTGGCACATTGCACTTGGCAAACGCCACGTCGGCGAGCTTGAGGCAAAAGAGCTGCCCGAGCATACCGCCCATCGAGTAGCCCGTCACGTGCATGGGAATACCATTGGCGACGTACGGCAGGACCGCGTCAATGAGCCCTTCTTCGACCATTTCGTCAAAGTACGAGAGAAGGGCCTTGTGCACCTTGACCACTTCGGCGCGCGCGTACTTGTCGTCGTCGCTCTCGCCGTCGTTGCTGAGGTCGCCGCTGCCCGAGCGCGGCTTGCGCCGCACGGAGAGCATCTCGGCTTCTTGGCACGTCATCGTGCCGCTGCGCTGGAGACTCGGGACCGTCGACGCTGCAAACCGAATGTCGTCCACCGAGTGCAAGTCGGTCCACTCGACGAGGCCGCGGTTGAAGTTGACGGCCAGCATGTTTTGGATGGCTTGGCGAATGCGCGTCTGCTCGCCTTCCGACCACGCCGAGCCAATCTTGGACGCAATGTAACTCAGCATTTGGTGTGCTTGCGAGTAGTCGCCGCCGACGGTCGCCGTGACCCCTTGCGCGAGGCCGTAGAGCGCCGACCCAAGCGAGAGGTGGCCGACCTGCTCCTTGAACTCGGCAATCTCGTCTTCGGCCCAGCCGCCCCAAAAGTCGCCCCAGAGCGCGCGCACCGTGTCGGGCGTGCCGGCCGGCGAGAAGGCCACCATGACGTTCATGTCGCCGTCGACGCGCTGCCAAATGTGGGCGCGGGCGCAGTGGCTGCGGTTTTGAAAAATGTGCTTGAGCTCGTAGATGGGCGACGCATCGCCGAGCGACCGGTCGACACGGACGCGGACGCCCACCTTGAAGGACACGTTCTTGTTGCCGTCTGCATCGACGTTGAGCGTATCGTTCTCCTTCATCAT
Organism: Saprolegnia diclina VS20; assembly: GCF_000281045.1. NCBI lineage: Eukaryota > Oomycota > Saprolegniomycetes > Saprolegniales > Saprolegniaceae > Saprolegnia > Saprolegnia diclina. Next base: position 279,221 of record NW_008246086.1, on the reverse strand, counting down.
CGAGAATTTGGCCGTCATGAGCAGCAGCGCCTTGCTCTGCTTGAGGATCGAGCGCGACGTGGTAAAGTTGCGGTGCGCCTCGACGAGCGCGGCCGCGCAGAGCGTGTCGAGGTCCACGTCGTTCTCGAGCTTGGGCGCGACAATAAACTCTTCTTGCTCGGAAATGAGCGCTAGCTCGTCGGGCAGCATCGGCGAGTTGGCAACGACAAGGTCGACGCCCCAGCGCTCAATGTCGTTGTATGACGCTTCGTGCATGAGGTTCTTGTCGGCCACGGCCTTGAGTGTGATGAGAAACGACGTCGGCGCGTACTCCTTGCGGATCTTCCGGATCAAATTTGGCGTGCGCACGAGGTTGAGCGTGAGCGCGTTCTTCTCCTTCTGCGACGGCGACGTCGGCATGCTGTCTGCGTTCAAGTTGGAGTAGATCGCGGTCGTTGTCGACGACGGCACATAGTAGTCGAGGACCGACGCGCCGAGCAAGATGAGCCCGCGCGTGCCGACTCCCTCGAGCGCCATCGAGGCCATGCGGAGATAGTGCATGTACTGCTGGACTGTCGTGAAGCGGAGGTGGAAGAGCCGCGCCGACGTGGCATGGGAGCTCTCGAGCACCTCGGCAATGAACGCCTTGCGGTCGGCGTCGTCACTCCGAAACACCAAGCTGCCTTCGTCGTCCATTTGGCACATGGACATGAACACGTTGTCTTGAATGTAGCGCTGGAAATGGCGCGAGAAGGGCGCGAGCGAACCTTGGCGGTGCAGAAAGAGCACCGCGTAGCCGGCGCGGAGCAGCTGCTCGGCGCTCGCGGCGCCGCGGTCACCGTACGAGACCGCGTCCATCGAGCCTTGGTCGTTGAGCGGCACGGTCGCCGAGCCCGACGTGACGAGCGCGACGCGGCGACCGTCGGCCACGTGCTGCGTCACAAAGGCGGTGACGGCGTCGCGGTAGTGCGCGATCGCCCACGCGTCCTCTTCGGGCGTCGCATCAAAGAACTGCTGGACGTACGCGTCCGAGTCCGAGTCGATGGCGCCGCCGCTGATCTTGTGGCGCAGCGTGCCCCAGAGCTCCATTCGCAGCAAGTCGGAAAATAAGATCTGAGATTGCCGCAACGGCTTGATTTTTTAATTTAATTAAAATACGCGGACTGTCCCAGATATTTCTGTTTCGACGCCATAGCCAGTGGCTGTTGACGAAACAGACACTGCGTATTTATTATAACGTCACAAGTGTGTCGCGTCAAGTTCGGGTCGTATATCATGTACATTCCTTCGAAGTGAAAATAGTGACGACTGACAAGTTGATGTCGCCGTTAAGTTCTGACCTTGCCTGTGATCACGACGCACGGCTTCGTTTTTGGGTGGTCCAACTGGAGCAAACACCACTGCAAGCACCTCTGCAAGCAACCTTGCAATAAAAGCGTCCACTCCCACGGAGGCGCAGCTGTCACTGCGCGAAGGAAGCCGAGTCTACTGCAAGTCCACATGCAGTTTGCCACTTGCAGCCAGCGTAGCGCCACTTCCCGTGCTCTCTCGACGAGCCAACGAACCGTGCTGCAAGCGCCAGATAAGACGGCCATGAGACGCTCGTCATCCAGGCAATCAGCCGCTTGCGTCGTGTACGTAAGGTGTTGCTCACGGTCCATCAACAAGCATCAGCCAGCAACACGCATTCGCATTTGACAACGCAGCCGCGTC
>NW_008246086.1:250445-277126 GCF_000281045.1 Saprolegnia diclina VS20 | reverse complement strand
GTCGGTCAATTATCCGTAAAGTGCCGTAAAAAGACGTAAAGATTTGCGCCAATCACCGACGCCGCGATAAGGAAGGCCATTGGCCAACGGTCGACGACGATGGACGCTGCCGACGACGTCGACGGCAAAGCGCCGTCGCGCCTTGGGCGCAAGCGTGGCCCGGTGTACGAGCACTTTACGCTCGCCTCCGAGCGCGGCAACATCAAGCGCTTCAAGTGCAAGCACTGCGAGAAGGAGACGAGCCAGAACCGCAAGCGCATGGAAAGCCATCTCGAAGAGTGCCCCGTGCTCCAGCCCACGCCATCGCGCGAACCGCCGTCACTGCCACCGAGTACCGAGACGACACTCCAGCCAGGGCGAAAGCGCGGTGCGATCTACGAACATTTTGTTCTGAGCGCCGAGACGCTCAAGGGCAAGCGCTTCAAGTGCGTCCACTGCAAGAAGGAAACGAGCCAGAACCGCAGCCGCATGGAGCACCACATTGCGTCCGAGTGCACTGTTGTGGATGCAGCAGCCAAGGCAGCCGTCCACCGCGCCGCCGAGAGTAACGACATCGTCACTAGCGCGTACAGTGACAAGATGGTGCTTGCCCTCATCACCGAAGACGTGCCATGGACGCTGCTTGAGAACCCGTTTTACACAGCGGCGCTTGGCTCGCTCCAACCGCCGGGAGCGGGGCCGCTGACCGTGGCGGCGGCGCGCTCAATCGTGTTGCCGCGGCTGCAAAGCGCGCTGCACGACGCCATGCGCCGCTTTGCCGACACTGCGCAGTTCCTTACGCTCGTGCTCGACACGCGCGTCGACCAGTACACCAACGTCGTCCTCCTCAACGAAGACGCGACGGCCTACCAGCTGGAACGCATGGCACCGAGCATGGACGGCGCCACGATCTTGGCGACCGTGCAGTCGTACCTCTCGCCGCACCACGCTGTCGTCAACGTCTGCAGCAACGACAGCAGTGCGAAAGCGAGCTACGTAACGCTGACGGGCACCTGCATGGGCCGCGTCTCGGTGCGGCATCTCGCTGCGCTTGTGCAACACGTGCCGTCGGTGGCCGCGGCATTTGACGCCGCGGCGCGCGTCACCGCAGCGGTCGCGTCCCGTCCCGAGCTGCTGCACGCATGGACACACGCTAAGCACACCGTCATCGCGGCGCCGCGCTCGTGGCTCGAGCACGCGATCGTTCTCAAGCAAGCGATGCGACTGGCGCCGAACGAGCTACTGCAAGGTGGCGACGGCTCGCTTCTCCGCGTCGCAGACGCTCTGCTTGCGCCACACGTTGTGCTTTCGGCCCTCTCTGCGATACCAGGTGTGTCGTCCGGCATGCTGGCGGCGACATTTGCGTGGAGCCTCGGTGCTGTGCTCCACGCCGTCGGGATCGCCGACGACGCCAAGGCCGCGTACGCGTCAGCTTTTGGAAACGAGCTAGAGACATTCGGTGAGCTGCACTGGATGGCTGCAATGGTGCTAGACCCGCGCGTGCACGGCGCCGGCCTGTCGCCCAAGGGCCGGCGCGTCGCCGAAGCCGCGATCGTCGCACTCGCGTCGTCGCTGTACCCATCGCTGGAGCCGGCCAAACTGCTTGCGGGGTTGCATGCGTACACGACCAAGAGTGGTGATTTTGGCGCCGCCTTGCACTGGGACGCCTTTTACGTGCAGTCACCGCGGCTCTTTTGGGACCGGTTCAGCGACTTTGCCGAGCTCAGTGCCGTTGCGCATCTCGTGTGCAGCTACACACCGCTTACGGCGTCGATCGAGACGTATCTGCGGCGCGCCCAAGCTAATGCGCCCTGCATCGAGACGGACGCATGTATCGCGAGTCTCCGGTTCGCCCATGCCCGCCCAGTGGACGCCGCCGCTGTCGCTGCCGCCTACGCCGTCGCCACCGACGTGGCCAATGCGCTTCCATCGCACATGGTGTTTAGCCCAATCACGGAGCTTGAGATGCCTCGCAACGACGAGCGCTGGTCGAAGAACGACGGTCGACCGCTTCTGGAGGCGCTGGGCGCAGTTGCGTCGACGTGCGACGGGACTGCTCGTGGTGGCACCCAAGCTGGCCGGTTCTCGATCGACTGCTTGGACACCTCGGTGGCGGGCTGCGCCACCGTCCGAGTTGCCATGACGACGTACCTCGATCTTGTCAAGACTGCGCGCTAGGGGTCGTTTGGTATTTTATGAATGTGATCGTCTACTAGTATATTGTTTCGTGTTTTCCTTCGCGTAAAAGGAAATGTCTCGGATAACTCGCCGATTTAATGTCCAAAAGGCAGTATAAATGTTGGAAATACGATCTATTGCATGGCGCACCTCGCACCGAGGTTCTTGGCATACGTACACGCAAACGTGTCCGACAACATGTCGAGCGTCGACTGCGCTGAGAGGAGGGACATGAGCAGCTGCTGCTTGCCTTCGGGAATGCTCGTGAGCACCGGCGACTCGACAGGGTCGTCGAGCGTGTGCAGGAGCGCATTGAGGTCGCCGCCGTCGTCAAACGAGGCGGCCATCGATGCAATCACCTGTGCTTTGTGCTCCACCCGCAGCGCCTAGCAGCAAATATCAAAGATTGGGACATCCTAGCAGTGACGTACCTGTGTGTACAGCTGGTCGAGGTCTGTAAGCGAGAGGCGCGACGCAGCCGTCGCTTCGTTGTCGTCGTCGTCATTGTCGGGTGCTGGTGATGCCCTGGTGTCCAGCGTCTTTTCCCGCTCGAGTTGCTTGATGCGGAGCTCGAGCGCGGCCAGCTCTTCGTTCTTCCGTCCCACTTGCTGCTTCAGTTGATGTACCTATCGTCGCTTTGACGATCCACTCACCGCACGTCGAGTACGTACTGCAGATGTGTGTACGTGGGCGAGACCAGGCGTTCCGAGCGTCTACGCCGTGCTTGACAGTTGAGGGGTAGACGTAACAGAGTTGCGACCTTGTAGTCGGCTTCGAGGTCCGCAATGTAGTGGTCCTGCTTGCCAATCTTCTGCAAAAGACTTTGAATTTCACTGTCGCGGATCGTGCTCGTCGCCGACGCCTCTGCGAGTTTGGCTTCCTTGGCCGCCAGGTCCGACCGCAGCGTTGTAACCTCGTCGCTAGCGCGTGCGAGCTAGGCGATGATGAGTGCCACTTCGAGTGGTAGCAAGAATGAGAGAGCACCTTGTCGTTGGCTGTTTGGAGCGCGGCCGACATGGCCTCTTGCTCGAGCGACACCTTGCGAAAGCGGCCTTGGAGGTCCGTCAACATGTGCTCGATGCTGCTTTTTTCACTGCTCTCGTCGAGCTTGCGCTTGAGCGTCTTGATCGTTTTCATGAGCTTTACATTGACAGCTTTTTGCTGGTCGACGTGAGCCGCCAATGCGTCGGCTTCGGCGCGCTCGTCCTCAAGCTGCCCAAAGAGCTTGGTGACCTACAATGATGTTGCCAACGCGCAGGCCACTCGGCAGACGTACTTGCTGCTCGAGCGCATGAACGCGGGCATCACTGTCGCGGTCGTTGCGGGCGTGGACGCTGCTAGTATCGTCGTCGTCCACCTACGTCGCAGCGCATTGACCGACGCACGGTCGCGCGCACGTGCGTCTACCTGGTTGTTGGGGCCGATCGCAGACCGGGAAAACGAGCTTCGCATGCTCTTCTTGAGCGCGTCGGTACCGTTCTCGATGATTGTGCTGTACATCGTCGACGACTGCTTCCGGTATGACTCGATGAGCTGCTGCTGGAGGTCCACGTGCTTCTGCAGCTGGTCAATCTTGACGTCGCGCTCGAGGATCGTCGCCTCAACGTGCTTGCGGCTGCGCTCGAGCGTCGTGTTGGCAATGCGCAAGCGGGCCTCTACCTGCGCGTACTCGCGAGAGAAGTGGTCCTTCTCTTGCTGGCCGCGCACGCGGAGTAGCTCGTTCTCGTCGGTCGCCGCCTTTAGCCGCTCCTTGAGCGTCGCCCGGTCGGCGCGCAGCCTAGCCTCGGTCATGAGCTCCGAGTTGCTTGCTGTCGCGTCCACTTTTCAATCGTTATGTCTCGCGGGTCGGCGGCTCTCCCATGCGGGAACCGCGGTCGCTCCATCAGCTTTTTGCCTCGTTCCAATTCGGCTCCTGCGGTCCAATTCGGCCAAACTAGGGTCTCTAAATCGGTCATTCGGCTATAAATGCCTATTTGTACTTGTTTGAGGGCGCTGATGTCCGAAATGCAACGGCGAAAAAAGGTCCGCCGACCTCACTGCCCGCGAGAGACGAGACGCGCGAGGGCAGGTGTCGCTGCAAACCTGTCATGGGATCCATGGTCTTGGTTATATGCACGCAAGGCGCAACCAGGACGAATCGATCGTCGAGTGCTCTACGGTACCACTGGTTTCGTCACTCAAATCGAACGAAATTGAGTTGCGTTTTTTTCAATTTGACGTTGAGGTTGACTCGCGCCACGTTCGATCCGGTTGCATCTCATCACGACAGGCTCCATTTTGCCATCAAAAAAAATGTTTACGGTTGTAGGAAACCTTACTTGGTACTGCACTGGGCACGAGTCTCGCAGCCCACGGTGATTGCAAACACGTGGCGTCTCTGCTTAGCACTCGGACGCATCGTTCTCCTTGTGCAGCGGCTCCTCGAGCGTCCCGGCCGGGTCGGCCACGCAGGTCTCAAGCGGGAGTCCCGCGTTGTGCGGGCTGCACACCGCAACGTAGTTGAAGGCGTGCGCGACAAAAGCCGACGCAATGCCGATGAGCGCGCCCACCTAAGACATGTCATTTTCGACTGTACTTGAAGCATTGATACTGTCACCGCAATGTCCGAGTAGTGGTGCCAGTTGTCTTGCGACCGAGTGAGCGCAACCCACGTCGCGAGCAGAAGCGGAAGGCACGCGCCAAAGAGCTTGGCGGCCGAGAGCATCGACCGAGTGCCGTGCGTACACGCCGCGACACGCGCGCGCCCGACAAGGTACAACTACATGGCACACTGAGCCTAATTCTCTCAGTAGAGGTGTGAAACTATACCGAAAGGAAGCAGAGCCCTGAGAAGGCCGTCGACGAATGCCCCGACGGAAACGACTTGCGTCCCTGCGCTTCACCCGCAGCGTTGCGGCAAAGGTTGGCGACGCCGTCCCAAAGCACTTCTGTGTTCCAGTCGCACATGTCGTAGAAGCTCGGGCGGAAGCGACCGGCAAGGCTCTTGATGATGTTGGTGAAGAGTTGCGCGAGGGTCGCCGAGAGGAGCAGCGAGAGGACAAAGTCACGCGTGTCGTTGGCGATACGGTGCCTCCACTGCACGACGGCGTGTACGAGCAGAGGCAGTGCGTACGCCAGGACCATGCACACGATCGGCGACACTACCAGTCCTTGCCGTATTGCCTCGTACAAGATCGTTCGATCTACCTTGTTCCTTGCGCATCTTGTGGTTCAAACTCGGATCACGAAGAAAGAGGCTGGACGTGGCGTTGAGTGGTAGCGTAATGACCGGGATATCGCCTAGTCCAAGCACGAATGGGACTAGGAGATTGGTGGATCATGGGAGATACGCCGAAAGAGGCCAAACGATGAGATGGCCATCGCGACAGCGAGCACGACAAGCGTCGCGGCAAAGTCACCAGCGCGGTAGATACGAGCGCGCTCTGCCCAGGAGGTCATCGTGGTAGCTATGCGTATGCTCTTGCACGCAACTTGAACAATGGCGATCGACAAATTCGCACCCGGCCGCAAGCTGCATTGTGATTGGTGCGTCCTTTCTGGAACGCGCCAATCAAACGCGGCGAAATGCAATCCATGAAAAAGACAGGGTGCGAGATTCTGCAGCGCGGCACGTCTATTGTTGTTGGTCACGTCACCCGAGGCGCTCGACGACTATCGACCGTTGCCTCCCGAACACTACGCGCGCAAGCATCGTGGCGAACGTTCCAGCACCCTGCGCGCGCTCCCACGATACCACACTTGAGCGTCTTGCGCAAGACAGCCCTTCAAACGACTTTGCACGGACCGCGCAAGACGCCAGGAACGGCGCGCACCAGCCGCAACGGTACGGTCGCGCGCAAAGCAAAACGCAGGGCAAATCGCCGTCTGCGAGACAGTCCGAGTCGCTGCAAGCGACCAAGCTCTTACAAGCGACGGAGGGCTCTGATTCGCACCCACGAACGGCTACGTGGACGCAGCAGCTGCGTCTGTTTCACCCGTAGGACGGCGCCCAGCGGTCGTCGTAGTACCTCCATAGCGTCGTAGGCACGACGCGGTTCTAGTCTGTTTCTTATTCCTACGCTTTACGCTTGTGACGAGTAGATGCTCTTGTCCTCGAGCAAAGGACATAGCCCAAAGCTGCCCGAGACAGGGGGTATTCGATAACTATGAGTAGAAGCGTTTACTCGAATGATGTCGAGTGTCTGTATTACGCAGCTGTGAGCGGCGCCACGCGCGAGTCGCTCTTTGCAATCTTCTGCTCGTAGTACGTTTCGAGGGGGAGGCCCGACGACTTGTACTTGAAGAGCGACCCATAGTTGTAGGCGTACGCCAGCACCGCCGAAACAATGCCAATGAACGCGCCAGCCTAGAAAGAAGCCGGTTTGTCGGTCTCCTGTCTGTAGGGAGTGTACCGCAATGTCCGAGTAGTGGTGCCAGTTGTCCATCGAGCGCGTGACCGCGATCCACATGGCGAGGACCGTCGGTAAAAGCGCAATGAAAAACTTGATGTTGGCGAGAGAGTGGCGGCCGGCCATCGCATTGGCGCTGTACTTGTGGAGGGCGACGACCTGGAAGCGCCCGAGGAGGTAGAGCTACGCGTATCACCGCAGATGAGCCATAGCCAGAGACAAATAAGGGCGGGTACGCTGAGGAAGAAGAGCGTTGAGAACGCCGTCGACGAGTGGCCGGACGGGAACGACTTGCGGCCTTCGGTCTCGGCGTGCTTGTCGGTGCAGAGGTTCGCGGAGCCGTCCCAGACCGCCGTCGTGTCCCACTTGCACATCGAGTAGAAGCTCGGGCGGAACCGGCCCGCGAGGACCTTAAGGATGTTGGTCGCGAGCTGGCAAATGGCCGACGAGACGAAAAGCGAGAGGAAGAAGTCGCGCGTGTCATGGTCAATGCGCTGCTTGCACTGAAGGACCACGTGCGCAATCACGGGGATGCCATACGAGAGGATGACCGCCAAGTACATGGGCACTACCACCGAGTATGAGACTTTGCCGAGGCGTCGTACGTATACCTTGCTGGTCGAGCATCGGGAGGTTCACGCTTGGATCGCGCACAAAGACGGTCTTGCCATTGCCGAGCGGGATGGTCACGACGAGGAGGTCGCCTACGACCATCCATGCGTCGAGAGAGAAAGTAGCTCACATGCTGCTTACGTTGGTAGAGGCCTGCAAGCGAAATGACGAGCGAGATGACGAGCATGAGCGTGCTCGTGGCAAACTCGGCGAGGCGGAAGCGCATCATGGTCTCCTGCCAAGCCATCGTCGCGGCTGGTCGACAAACCAAGAATAAATTGTGCTCCGGACATCCTGTACCATCCGGATAACGCACGCCACTTTGCACCGCGCCAGTTTGCACCTGGGTGTAGGTACGTCGACGAAACCTTGACGCTGCGCCCTTGCCTATAATAGTATGACCTCCACCAGTTATCTGACCACCTAGCGGTAGTCCCGTGTCATGTATTATATGGAGGCTGGGCGGACAGCAGCGTTCGTGACGACGAGGACCTCTACGAAGGCGCGCCAGCCATCCGGATACTGACGTTCCGTGCACATCAAGTTGCACTTGCGCAAATTTCAGAGAATTTGACACATTTGCGTGTCCCACGACCGCCACATGCAGAGCCAAGTCCGTGTCAGCGTCGGCCTCGCGCTGCTGGCGCTTCTCGTCCACGTTTATATGAAAACTATGGCGCAAGGTATCCCTACCCCTAGCGTGGAGGCAGTGCAGATAGTGAGTGCTAGGAGAGGAGTCCCTCGTGCAGCTCGGGGCCGTCACGACGTCGTCCATCGCGTTGTGGCTCTTTGCACTCAACGCGACGTCGGTGCGGGTGCGCTATTCCAATGCTGACAACGACACGCCGCAGCAGGTGGTGCAGTCCCTTCTTAGCCGTGCGCCCGCGACGCTGTGGCTTCAAGGTCTGGCGCCGGCCACCACATATCGCCTGCACGTCGAGCTTCTGGACGAGACGACGACGCATGTGGTCTACGCCAAGGACATGGCGGCATCGACGCTCTCGGACGACGTCTCGGCGCCAGTCTCGTTTGCGTTTGGCTCGTGCACCATGGCGATTCCGTTGCTGTACGATCTCGTCGGTGCGTGATCACGTCATAAAACTCATGTCGATGGTCAACGCAGGCTTTGGCAGTAACCTCGACTACATTGCGTCAGTCGTGTCCCCTGCCTTTATGCTGCTCCTCGGCGACCAAGTGTACGCGGATATCGACATTCCGACGCGCGCCACCGACGCCTTGTACCAAGCAACGGTGCAGGACCCGAGCTACAAGGCGCTGACGCAGTCGACACCGATCTTTAGCATGTATGACGACCACGAGATCTTCAACAACGTACGTCGATTCGTCTTTGTCTTGATGTATCAAGTTGATAGAATCCATTCTAGTGGAACCAAGGCGAAGACGACCCGCTGTATACCGAACGCGTCCGCCTCTTCCACGTGTACTTTGGTCAGCGCAACCCAAAGCCACTGCGCGATGGTGACCACTACTATGCGTGGCAGGCGGGCGCTGCCTCCTTCTTCATGCTGGACGTGGTAGATCCCAGTCTCTCGCGACAGCGACGCTGACGTGCCTATGTGGTAGCGGAAATACGCATCGCCCAAGACCATGGTCGACGGACCAACCAAGACAAAGCTCGGTGCGGTGCAGAAGCGCCACCTCCTTGCATGGCTCCTTGCCGCCAAAACGCCGTTCAAGTTTATGGTTTCGCCCATGTCCGAGTTACTTTTCTAGAAGCGCCGTCCTCAGAATGCGAATTAGGGTCGTCTCGAGCCTCGGGCTGCACAGCACGGACGAAGGCTGGGCGCTGTACCAATCCGAGTACCACGAGATCTTTGATGCCGTCGTCGCACACAACATCTCGGGGGTCGTCGTGCTCTCGGGGGATCTGCACTGGGCTGGCTTTTTCCAGCACGGCGCCTACCCGTTCTTGTTCGAGGTACTAAAATGCACCCATGGTAGTACCTGCCACGACCTTGCCTACTAGATGGGTGCATCCCCGATCGCAGCGCTGCCCGTGCCACCGCTCGTGCCGCGCTGGCTGGTTGATTCGACCGACACGCTGCATTTCAGTAGCTTTACGGGGACCCATTTCGGGCTTGTGGACGTGGCTTCGAGAAGCCTGCGCCTGACCATTTACCGAGCGCGCTTGGGGTGGCCCCAACCGGTGTTTACGCGGGAGCTGCTCTGGACCGATACGATTCCTGAACCTGCAACTTAACTCGTTGATCGCAGCACATTTGGCAACGACTGATGTAGTTTTCAGCAATAAAAACTCGTCCGCCGCAAGGACGCGCTGCGGGTGGAGAGAAGCTATGGGTTGTCAGTACCTTTGACTAGGTAATACAGTGCACGGATGGTCAGCAAGGTGCGAAATACAGCGTCCACAGGGCGATCGCAGCCACTCTCTGTGGACGATTCTGGCCCCAAAGTTCCAACATGTGTTTTTGCAGCCACGCGCCTGACCGTCCATTCCGACTCTCTTTTGCTGTCTCGCAAGCGCGAGTTTGGAGGGGACATGCAAAGTAAAAATATATACAGAGAGCTACAGCGTCTTTGCTCCACATAGTTATGATGACAACGTGTGCGTCATCGTGCCACGAGCGGCGGCAAGATCGTCCACTTGGGTGTGAACACCGACCACTTGGCGGCTTCGGTCGCCGCGGCCTCGGCGCTCGAGAGCGTAATTTCGGGGCGCCGTTTGAAAATAACATGCTGGACGCCGTCCGAGTACGGCGACGTGGTCCGACGCGGGGATGAATATGTGGTCGTGTTCTCGCGCGGGTAGTAGTAGTTGAGGTCGTCGAGGCTGCGCTTCCGCGTGCGAAGATGAGCATGGGCTTGGTACACATTCGGCATCTGTGGCATCGGGCGTTGATAGCGCAGAGGGCTGCTCGGTGACGAGAGCGGACGCATCAAGTGCGGGGCCGCCTTGTGTTTGGGCATGCGCGTTGACCGGAGCTCAAACCACGTCGAGTGCAGAATGTCGACGCAGACGCCTCCGTCAAAGAAGTAGACGCTCATGCGGTGGCGGCGGTTCTTCTCGATGCGGCTGTCGTACGCGTACGACCAGCCGCGCTTGTTGACGTCCGGGTTGATGACAAAGCGGCGCCCAGCGCGCGTCGTCGCCGTCTCGACGACTGGGAAATCAGAGCTGATGTCGACGCTCGCGTACTGGCGGCCGACGACGAAGCGCTGGCCTTCGTCGAGCGTCGAGCTCTCAAAGCGGCAAATGGCTGCGTCGCAGGCCACGTGCGTCGTCGCAAAGACGCTCGAGCCGCAAAAGCCCGCGCTCTTGTGGCCGCCGCGGCCGTTGCAGCAGTGCGGAAAGCACCGAATGTTCTTCTTCTTGTCCTTGTTGTTGCTACGGGCAACGGTAAATGTCAAGCGCCTCTTGCGGTAGAGACATGGATGTACCGCTGGAAGATGGGTTTCAGCGCCACCGAGGTCTCGCAGCCCGTGCACCCGAGACGCCCGAGGCCATGGCGGTCCATCCTGCTAGTAGTGGTACTGTGCGAAAAGGCGGCAAGTTGACAAATGACGCACCGCATCGCAGCGACGTCGGACCGTGTGCACCGAATATTTCGAACCCAGCTGCGGTGGTACGCCGGTCCACAGTGCGCACTCACCAGTGGTCGCACGTCTTCCGCACTGCTGCAAACGTGCCACTTCCTACGACAAGACGCGTGCTGGCTGCGCAATCGCTTCGAGTTATCTCGACGACGTGACCTCTCGAGAAGCCAAGCTCGAGCTACACTACGGTATGCCAGTAGGAACCAGACGCAACGCGGCGTTGCCGTCATCGATTACATGACAACACGCGACCGCCGCTCGTGCTTACGGTATTCGCGCCCGAGAAGAGTCGACTAGGACTGGATGCTTGAGCTGCAAGCGCGCGTGGACGCGAGTTATCGCACGACCGAGGCAGCAGCCGGCGTCGTCGCGTGGCAACACATGGCCGCGACATGTGCTGCCGATTAATCGGCCGCAACAGCTTGCCCTTACCGTCCTACTGTGACTATGGTGCGAAACACCCTTCTTCTTCTGTTTTTACTTGTTCGGAAATGCACGTGCTCGACGAGCGTTGGAACTCGATGGTGCGAAGTGCAACGTCATAGTCACTGCTGCTACCGTCACCCGCGCTACTTCGTCGACGTCGGCGGCGGACCCTCGACCCAAGTCACTGCGTCGTCAAGATTCGACGACACGGCGAACTGAGCGATCAAGCGCGCTTGTAGAAACCATCGTACCCAGTACGTGACCACCACCATTACAAACAGCAACAGCAACGACGACGACGACGACCGGGATGCCTGCTGCTTTGGCCGATGCGTGGGCAGCGACGTGGCGCGAGTGCGCGCCAACTCTGTGCAACATGCCAAAGACCGACTTTGCCTTTTGTGCGTGGCACCTCGGCGCGCTCGCCTCGGAGAATATCTCGTGCACGTGGCGCTACGAGGACGATGCGAGCGACGGCGCGGCCGTGCTGTATCCGTATGCGTCGACGGTGCCGATCCCGCTCGCGCTTCAAGTACGTGCCGCGCCGCTCAGCGTGCGCTGCAAAATCAACGACACGACGTTGGAGCGCCGCTTCGACGTGCGCAATTGCGATAGTCTGACGCGCCACGACGTCTACCACCCGCTGCACCAAGGCGCGTTCTTGCAGCAGACGTGCGCGACGGCGCGCGGGCCGCACCAAGCCTGCGCCGGCCACTTGATCTCTTGGGAGGGCACGCGCACGCGTTATACGGACGCCACCGCGCGGCCGCTCGAGTGCTGCAACGCCCGTGGTGTGCTCCCGGCCTTTTCCTGCAACCTCAACACCACATTGGATGGACTCGGGATCTGCGCGGTCGCGCCGTTCGCGACGTATGGCCTCTACGACGTGCACGTGCTGCAGATCTCGGTCGACTTTGCGTACGCGTACCCATCGATCGCGATCGGCTTGGGTAGTCTACTTGGCGCTATAGCGCTCCTCGGAACCTTGGTCTGGGTCGTCCAGTTGGCCACACTTGTCGTCAACGAGCACCAAGATACTCGGCGCATGGATACAAGCTACTACTACAAGGAGCTGCCGACGTAGCTGATACAAAGTAATTGTGTGATTTTGACCTACAACAGTATCGTCTTGCGCGTCGTGCTGTCTCTACTGGGCGGAGGATGGGTCGGCAGCGGCGCTATTAGGATGAGGAGACAGACGCACGCCAGAGCCGGCAGAGCCAGCGACGTGAAGGATATGCAGTAGGGAGCTGTAGTAGTACACTTGCACACTGCATGGATAGCCTTGAATACGGTAAGACCTATGCAGCAGCATTCGAATGCAAAGCAGCTCCTCAAATCTTCATCTCGAATGACCATCAAAGTCGAGCGCCAAAAGCCACCAATCACCGGCGGTGGTGTCAATGCCTCTTGACCAATCACAATCGACGAAACGGCAGTGGAGATTTTGATGGTCAAGCGCAAGGCCGTGACGACGACGAAGGGTGCTTCGGCGACCAAGCGCCAGGCGAAGAACGGTACGTGGCCATGCACATGGATCAGCGCTAGATACGACGCTCTGTGTAGCCAAGGCGAGCGATGTGGTGACCATTGTCGGTGACGACTTGACCGACGACTACCCGATGCTGGACGAAGATGCGGTCCTCGCCAAGCTCGTACATCCGATGACGGCGGACGTCTTCATGCAAACGCATTTCCGCCAGAAAGCCCTCGCTGTGCACGCGTCGCGAGCGCGCTTTGACCAGCTCGTCGCGGCGGGCATGTGCGACTTGGACGTCAAGGCGCTCCTCGAAGTCACGTCGTCTGAAGCGTACCAAGCGTGGGTGCAGACCAAGGACAACAAAATCGAGTCGGTCAAGGTCGAGACGCTGGAGCAGGCGCTCGTGCTCCACCGCGCCGGGCACTCGCTTACGATGCGGTCATCGGAGGAGCTCAGCACTCTCTTGATTCCAGCACTCGCCCAGGACCTCGGTATGGGCTTTACCACGACGTCGCTTTGTGGCAAACTCAACGGCGAAATTGAAATCTTTTGCGGCAAGGCGGGCCACACGATCGATTGGTTGATTTATCGTTCTCAGTAGGTTGCGCTAACTTCGTGGCGTAGGCACTTTGACTCTCCGGAGAACTTCACCGTTCAGCTCGCCGGCTCCACGACGTGGCAGCTCAAGAAGGGAACCGTGCCGCATCCCTTACGCGGGTGCACGCCGCACGACAAGACGCAGGACGTATTGGTCGAAGAGCAGCAGCTCAAACTGCACCGGATGACGGACCCGACCTTTGCGCCACCCCTAAACACCAACGACGACGTCAGCGTCACCCTCCATCCGGGTTCGATGATGTATGTTCCCGGTGGCATGTGGCGCCGCGTCGAGTGTGCGGACGACGAGGATTCGATCTCGATGACTATGAGCATGATCTCGACGCCGTACGCCGACGTCGTCGCCGACGCTGTCCGCCAGCTCCTTTTGCAAACGTCCGCAGGTCGGGCTGGTGTCTGCTACACGTCAGTGGATGACGCCCACGCGCAGCTTGCAACCGTACTTGCGACGCTTCAAACGCAGCTGCAGTCGATCCAACCCGCCGACATTTGCCCGCCACGCCTCTTGGTGCATGGCCGGAACGGCCAGCTCGCGAACACCGACGACGATGACGACGAAGATGAAGAAGAAGAAGGAGATGAAGAAGGTGACGACCATGAACATGGCAGTTGCGAGGACCATGACCATGACCACGACCATGACCACGACCACGACCATGACCACGATCATGACCATGCAGACGACGACGAGAGTGATGATGAAGACGACGACGGCGCGTCGACGGTGCTCGATGCGTGTGACGCACAGCTCGTCCTCGATCCATCGGTGGCGATCCCGGCGACCGCCCGCTTCCGCTTGAACCCGCTGGCCAATTTACTCGCATACACCGACTTGCCGTCGATCATGGCGGTGGCGCCGGGCAGCAAGGACGAGGATATAAGTCGCCTCCATGTTCTCAACGTCTTGTACGGGAACGACAGCTTCGCGTCCAATTTGCGGGTCGAGTTTGTCGTGAGCGCGTCGCAGGTCGACGCCCTGCGCACGCTGCAATCACAGAAAGAACGTACGTTTACGCTGCAGAACATTGCAAAGACGCCGTCGCGCGACGTGGAAGTGCTCGTGCATTTCCTGACCCACGTCGGCTTTCTCACACAGCTCGACGACGACGACGCAGCGTGAGTGCACGGCCGAAGTGGTCTCGAGTCCCACTGGCAAAATATATTCATTTTCGTATATTTTCGGACACATACCCTTCTTTTCACAAGACAGGTGGCGCAACTGGGCACTGCAGCGTGACCAGGGGTCATGCGGTGCCAGACTTGCTGTGTTTTTCCTCTGGTCAACGCCGAGTCGGAAGAGACCGGGAGATGCAGTATGAAACGAGCGGCAGCGCCGCAGACAGGCGACGTTCTACCTCAGCACCCATTGGGCTAGAGCCATCCATGCGGCGTGGCCGAGGGATCGTCGCGATTGCATGTACGGACACTTGCTCGCATCGAGGTTCGTACCATAGTACAGGACAGGGCAGCTCGAGAACGGCGATTAATGGCGACGGTGCACGCTTCGCTACACCTCTGCCGTGCAAGTCGTCTCGTAATTTCCTAACCTCCTGCCAGTTTGGTATATGATTCGTGCGTCGGGACTTGCGTGCTGCGAGGTCGCTTCACCAAAGTGCTGGAAGCGCGCCAAACGCGCCACCTGCGAAAGGGCGGCCAAAGATACCGGATAACATTTGTATTTTATCCGGATTCAAAACCCCGCGAACAGCA
The DNA here is from genome assembly GCF_000281045.1 of Saprolegnia diclina VS20. Classification (NCBI taxonomy): domain Eukaryota; phylum Oomycota; class Saprolegniomycetes; order Saprolegniales; family Saprolegniaceae; genus Saprolegnia; species Saprolegnia diclina. The sequence goes on along the minus strand of NW_008246086.1, from coordinate 262,162 downwards.
AGAGGTGTGTATCCGGACGGCCGGATTTAGCATTCGCGTCGGCCGGACCTCAAGATGGCACGCCCCAAGCAAGCACCGAAGGGCAAGGGGAAGAGCCGCCAAGGCGACCCCGCGCCCGCCAAGGCCAAGGCCGGGAGACCCAAGACCAGCATCGCCCAGAAGCTCACTGCGGACCTCGAGCGCCTTCGCGGCCTCGGCAACGGCGACTTGGACGCCGACGAGGCCAAGACCATGGCCCGCGACCTCAGCGCCGAAGAGCGCTTGACCCACGCGGACGCGCACGTGCGCCTTCTCGTGGCGTCCTGCGCCGCCGAGCTCCTGCGCTTGACCGCGCCCGAGACGCCCTTCGCGTCAGACCAGGCGCTTTACGACGTCTTTGGCCTCGTCATCCGCGCCTTGAAGGAGTCGACCAAGGACACGGACATTGCGTGGTTTGGCCTCCTCGAGACGCTGGCGTCGGTCAAGAGCTGCAACCTCATGGTCGGTTTGCAGCCCGAGTTGCAGGAGACATCGTCGTCGTCCGACTTGGTCGTCGACCTCTTCCGGGGCTTTTTCGAGCGGCTCCAAGACGACCACTCGCCCAAGGTCGAAGCCAACATGATCACCATCATGGTGAGCTGTCTCGAAGAAGGCGACGCCGTGAGTCCGGCGATCCTCGAAGCGCTTTTAGAACCGCTCCTTGAAGTGTCCAAGCCGCGGACGTACCACATGGCGCAGCAGGTCATTGAGAAGGCGACGGACGTGCTTCAGACGCACTTGAGCCTCTTCTTCAACAGTGCGCTCGTCGACGTGCGTGGCGCAAGCGAGCACTCGGCGCTCAAGGAGCACATCCACGCGCTCATCTACGAAGTACACAAGGTCAACCCGAGCTTGCTCTTGTACGTCCTCCCGAACGTGTGTCTCCAGCTTCAAGTCGACGACCTCGACACGCGCTCGAACGCGATTGCGCTCATGGGCCGCCTCTTTGCGTCGTCGCACGCCGACTACGGGGCGCAGTACCTCAAGAACTTTCGCGACTTTCTCGATCGGTTCCGCGATGTGAAGAAGGACATTCGGCTCCAAATGGTGCAAGTCTGCGCGATTATTGCGCAGCGCAAGCCCGACTTGGTGCACCTCATTGAACCCGAGATGATGGGCCGGCTCCAAGACGCCGAGTGGGACGTCCGGCGTCTCGCAATGAACGAGCTCTGCGACCTCGCGGCCAAAAGCGTAACTAGCGTGAGCGCGGCGTGTCTTCGCCAGATCGGCGAGCGCATGAAGGACAAGAAGGTCGTGATTCGAAAAGAAGCCATGACGGGCCTGGCCCAGATCTACTCGGCGCACGTCGCCAATGGCCTCAGCACTGGCGCCAACGATGTGACGGCCGCGGCGACCGCGCTCTCGTGGGTGCCCGACTACGTCCTCAAGTGCTTTGCGTACCCGCAGCAAGAGCTCAAGCTGCGCGTTGTGCAGCTGCTCGACGACATTTTGCTGCCAAAAGCCACGTCCGAGCTCCATCGTATGAAGGGCCTCGTCTTTCTCTGGAAGCACCTCGATTCGAGCGCCAAAGAAGCGCTCAAGCGCATCTTCCTCGAGCGCGTGCGAAGCCGGGATGCGATCGCGACGTTTCTCGACATCAAGCAGCTCATGCGACACAAGAAGAACGCGACGGCGACGACGCCCGAAGTCGTCCACATGATGGAGTGCTTGAAAGAGCTCCAGCCGCTCCTTCCCGAGACGGACGGCTGGGCTTCCTTAACCGAGAAGCTCGCGCTCTGGAAGGACATGAAGCTCGTCAAGCACCTCGAACTCCTCTGCGCGCCCACGACCTCGAGCACCGACCTCCGCAAGGCGCGCGAAGACGTGGTCAAGATGCTTGGCTCCAAGACACCGCTCGGCGAGTGGATGAAGAACGTGTGCCGGAAGCTTGCGATGCTCACGATCAACACCACGAGCCTCGAGTCGCTGCTCTCGATGTTGCAGCCCACGGATGCGACGAGCCGGGACACCAAGACGGTCGTCGATATCCTCTTGTTTGTCGCGGAACACGCGCCGTTTCTCTTTGAAGCGCACCTCAACACGCTCGAAGCGCTCTTGGACGACGACACGCAATCCGCGTGCGTCCTCGACATCCTCATTGCGTACGGCAAGTACCGCAAGACGCATGCGACGGCGCGGGCCCCCGACAGCGCGCTCGAAGGCGTCCTCCTCGCCGCCGCGCAAGAGTCGGAGGGCGACGAGATCGTCCGAAAGAGCGCGCGTGCGCTCGTGCTGCTCTTCCCGCGCGCACCCGCCGTCAAGTCGTGGCTTGTGACACTTGCCAAGGCGTCGACGCACGAGGACACACAGCTGATTGCGCTGGCGATTCTGGCCAAGCACGTGTTTGTGCCAACCGAGTGCAAGCCGCTGTGTGCGTTGCTTCTGGCGTCAACGGCGTCCTCCTCGCACGCGAAAATGAAGAAGAAGGAGCTGCACACGCTGGCGCTGCAGCTGCGCGTGCTAAGCCATGTGACCGTGTACCAGTTTCCCGACGATGACGCCAAAGCGCGGTCCGTGCTTGACCTTGTCGCGCCCTTGCTAACGTCGGCGCATGCGTCATTGCGGCGCGTCGCTGCGCAGACGATGCTCGTGCTGAGTCGCACGCCGCTGCTTGAGAGCCAAGTGCGCCTGCCCGAGTGGCATGCGCTCAGCTACATGGTCACGGACGAAGACGTGGGCGTTCGGGAGGCAATTCTCAAGACGCTGACGGCCAATTTGCTGCGACATGCGATCCCGCACCCGCACAAGTACACGGCGATGCTGGCGCTGACCGTGCACGAGACGCATCCCGAGCTCAAGAAGACGGCGCGTACGCTCCTAGCGACAGCCGTCATGCGGCTTCGCAAAGCGTTTGAAGCGCGCGACCAAGACGACGCAAGTAACGACGAGGCAAGCTCGCTCATGGTGCCCGAGTACACGCTGCCGTTCGTCTTGCACCTTGTCTTGCACCCGCCGAGTGGATGCGACAAGATCTTTGACGCGCCATCGTTGTTGTTGGACGTCCTCGTCTCGAACGTGGCGTCCGAGGCCGACAACATCTCGTTTTTGCTCCAAATGCTGCACAAGATGAGCATGTGTCATGACGCGACCGAGCCGACAGCCAACGGACTCTACAAGGTCGTGCAGCAGTGCACGTCGACGCTCCGCGCCAAGATCAAGAACCAAGTCAACCTCAAGCCGTACCCGGGCCAAATCTTCCTCCCGAAAGACTTGTTCCAGCCCGGCAAGGCCGAGAACGACACCGACGCCAACGACTCGGATGCGAGCAACGACGACGACGACAAGGCCAAGCCGACCAAAGTGCATAAGAAGCGGACGCTCCCGAAAGCCACGAACGCGCCCAAGCCCAAGAAGGCCAAGCCGACGCCTGCCAAGACCAAGGCCTCGGAGGATGACCCGCCGCCGCGACGGTAGATAGACCATTGCATACCAAGAGGCTCATGGGTATGCGTAGCATGCCGTCCCGCCGTGCCAAGCAAACCGAAACCAATCTGGCCGACCCCGACAGCGACGTGGACGAGTACGCGGCCGAAGCGCCAGCATCCTCGATCCGGGCGTACTTTACGCCAGTGCGGCCCAAAGCCCGTGCCACGAGTCATGACAGCGACACGGACGATGGCGAAGAAGAGACCAAGGACGCTGCCAGTGACGGCGAAGAAGAAACCAAGGCCGCCGGCAATGACGACGAGGAAGAAACCAAGGCCGCCGGCAGTGACGACGACGACGAAGACATGGTATTGCCATATCCCTAGTCTTGAATCTGACCAGAAGCGTGTAGACGAGCTTCCGCCCTCGCCGCCGCCGGTAACAGGATCATTTGCTTGCTTTTTTACTTCATCACGAAGCTCTACGTGTGTGTCTACGAGCTCGCTTTGACCACAAACTCGGCAAGCAGCGGGAGATGGTCTGAGCCCACGTGTCGGTTGGGCAAGGCGCCTTCGCACGTGGCCTCGGCCAACGACATGAGCGGTGCCAAGCCCGCAACGTCGACCCTACATATGGCTGACGTTGGCGTCCAAATGGATCGTGTGCACCTCGCGCGGTCGTAGAAGATGTAGTCGAGCGTCCCCACAAACGCAGGCGACCCGTCGGCGTTGACGCCGTTGCAGTTGGTGAACGCCGGCTCACCACCACCCGCGTACGCCGCATACGCACTGGCGTACGTCGCTGTGATGTGCTTGTACACGTCGCTGTCGGGCAGCGAGTTGAAGTCACCGGCAAAGAAGACGCTGCCACCGCGCGTGGCAGTGAAGGACGCGATCGCAGCCAACATGTGCTGCGTCTGCGCGAGCTTGACGTCGGCCTCTTTCGGGTCCCAGAAGAGGTGGGTAGTCGCAACGACGATCTGCGCGCCGTCGACAGTCGACTGAAACTGCCCGACGAGCCCGACGTTATCCCGTGCGAGGAGCCGGCGGCCGAGGTCGGCGTCGATCGCTACCAGTGCGACGTGGGGACGGAGATGGCGATGGGAGTATACATACCGTTGGCAGCAGCGTGCTTGAGGTGGACGTGCTCGCTGTGCAAGAGCTCGAGTCTAAAGCAAGCAGATCGTATAGGAGACTGGCGATACGAGCAGTATGACCGGTCGGGCTGCCAGAAGATCGCGACGCCGTCTTGCTTGGCGCTGGTCTTTTGCGCGTAGATGCTAGTAGCGTCGTTAGTCGCTCAATGATTGTGCGCGCGAGGTACCCCGCATAGCCCATCGACGCCATCGTGTCCTTCCAGAACGTCTCGTACTGGTCGCACTCCTGCGTGATGTCGTTCAGGCGAGATGGAGCAACAGAGGTCGACGTGTACCTGGAGGCAAATGACGTCGGGGCGGTGCGGAAGGGCAGCAAACTGGTTCTTCTACAGGCGACATGAGTGGAGCGCTAATGGCAGTGGCGGCGGACGAGGAGCTGGCTGCGGTTCTTCCAGCGCAGCGCCTTGCTGTCGCAGTACGGGAAGAAGGACGAGCGCACGTAGCACTGCGCGAGGACGTTGTAGCTCATGATCGAGAGCGCATGGCCACCTACGCCACCAGTGCTCTACTTGGCCATCGCGCGCATGCTACGTCGACGTACCACTGCTCCATTTCCGCGGGTTGCGCATGCTGCTCATGCTGCTCTTCCGGCGGAGGATGATGATGCTGCTCGACGCAAGCGCCAATCAAGCGCGAGGAGCGTATCGCAGGCGAATAAAATGCTCGTTTCACTTGGTGTTTGTATGTCGGATAAAACATGTGGTATTAAATGATAGACGATGGATACATCAATTACTGCTGCACTCGACAAAGTGCGGGAAAAAGGGTTTGTCCCAGCGCCCAAAGATCTCACTGAGCTTTGGTGACAGGCAAAATGGCTCTGGCAGTGAGATCTTCCTGGCCATTGCTCCCGACTCCAGAGCCGCGTACAAAAACGGGCGCTCGGCCAATTGCGGGCTTCTAATTCGTTAGGCTCCTCGCAAGACGTAGATGTCCCGGTCCGTTGACCCCAGTTTGCATGTTCCAACCGCCAAGCACTACGACGTACCCTTCGGTGCACACCAGATACTCTCTGAGCTATCAAGCCATTGCCAACGACAGGTCGATGAGCAAGATGCGAGCTATGGACCTTCTTGACAACCCAAATCGTTGAAGACATTCCGGCAAGATCACGCACTCGAAAATGATGGTCTACCGTGATGGTCTTCCCCTGGACCGCCCCTGCGCAGATGCCATGGACGGTATAGCATTTGAAAGAGCGACGACGATGATGGCAACGATAGAGCTCATAGTCACAAGCACGCGAGCTATGGCGGTCGGTGGTTGACACCAAGGTGATGCTGGCCGGCGCGAAATCTCCGACGTTCCTGTTTGTCCCAAATGAAAGTCGCACTTAATCGAGCGTCGTCCAGTTCAGCTGGGAGCTATTCTTGCATAATCACCGTCATGTCCACGGACGAGACCCCGTCGCTGTGGAGCCCCGGGCAGCTCGTGGCATGGCTCACGTCCTTCGAGGACGGCCGGTACGCGCCCTTGATCAGCCAGCTCCGCGCCTTCTCGGGCCGGCAGCTCGTCGAGCTCGCGCCCGAGCACTGGGCGCGCCTCCAGCCGCCCGCGCTGGCGACCAGCCTCCGCTACACGCTCTTGGGCATGAACCAGGTGTCGTCCCGCGGCTCGCACGACATTGTCGCGACGCCACGCAGCCCGTACATTGGCGCGACGACGCCGATCGGCATGGACCCTCTCCCGTCCATGCGGCCGAGCGAGGCGAGCTCCAGTGGGAGTGGGCCCAAGAAGGTGACGGTGCCCGTGGTGTTTCCGCCCATGATTGCGCGGCCAACGCTCCTCGCCTCGGTCGTCATCTTTCTCCTCGCGCTCGCGGTCACGCTCATCTTTACCGTCTTCAAGGACGACTTGGCCAAGACCGACTACCCGGCGTCGCACGTGCTCGCGATCATGTCGATTCCCGTCATCAGCGTCGTCTTCACCTACGTGCACATTTGGCTCGCGTTGTACATGACGTTCTACCCGCTCAACTACGTTGGCATTGGCCAGTACCCGGGCACAAACATGGGTCTCTGCGGCTGGCAGGGCATCGTGCCCTTCAAGGGCGAGAAGATGGCGCGCATGTCGGTGCGCATCATGACGACGCAGCTCATGGACGTCCGCGAGGTGTTTGGCAAGATCGACCCGGCCCAAGTCTCGAAGGAGCTCGAGCCGATTCTCTTCAATACGATCAAGGACATCATCGAGTCGATGGCGCTCAAGTACAACCCGGGCTTGTGGAGCGTGCTGCCGCAAGCCGTCAAAGACGAGATTGTCGAGAAGGTCAAGGAGGAAGCCCCCAAGCACATTGAGTCGATGATGCTCGAGATCCGCAGTCGCATCGAAGACGTCTTTGACATTGAAGACATGGTGGTCACCAACATGATGAAGGACAAGCAGCTCATCGTCAACATGTTTGTAACCTGCGGCTACAAGGAGCTCGCGTTCATTCGCAACTCGGGCGCGTACATGGGCGGGATCTTTGGCCTCATTCAGATGGGTATCTACCTCCTCTTCCCGCGCCTCTCGGTCTACGTGACGTTTCCTGGCTTTGGCCTCCTCGTCGGGACGCTCACCAACTGGCTCGCGCTCAAGATGATCTTCGAACCGGTGTTCCCGAAGAAGGTCGGCTGCTTGACCTTCCACGGCCTCTTTCTGCGCCGGCAAAAGGAAGTCGCGGCCGTCTACGCCAAGATGGTCGCGTCGGACGTCCTCAACGCACGCAACATTATCGAAGCCATCCTCAAGGGCCCGGCGTCCGACAAGCTCTTTGAACTCGTGTACGCCAACGTCCAGACCGCCGTGAACGCCGGCGCCTCGATCGCTGACAAGATTGTGACCATTGGCATTGGCAAGGACACGTACAACTCGATCAAGGACGACATCACCGACCTCGTCGTGCAAAAGTTTCCCGAAAGTCTCCGCCACATTGAAGACTACACGACCGTGGCGCTGGACCTCGAGACGACGCTGCGCGAGAAGATGGGCACGCTGAGCTACGGCCGGTTCGAGCGTCTCCTGCACCCGGTGTTTGAGGAAGACGAGTGGAAGCTCGTGCTCATGGGCGGGGCGCTCGGCCTTGTGCTGGGCTTCATTCAGACGCTGTACGAAGCCAAACACTAATGTACGAACCAAGTTAGGACGCAAGACCCTCCCTTTTGGTTTATAGTGTTGCATGCAATGGATAGATATATATTTACTCGTACGCAATTTGGACAAGGTGTCTGTGGTCTACGTGGTCGCAACGTCATCCTCGTCATCCTCGTCGTCATCGCCGTCGCCCGCAGTGCCGAGCTCGATCGACACTTGGCACGTGGGGCACACCTTCTTGAGACGGAGCCACGGGTCAATGCAGTCTGTGTGGTACGAGTGAAAGCAAGGGAGCGTGCGAATGTCGTCGCCCGACTCAAAGGTGTACCGACACACAAGACACCTAGTCCTCGTCCTATTAGTACGTAGCAACAAAGTGGGGTGTACTCGATGTCGATGCCTTCCCGCTCGCGCGAAAAGACTCGCTTTGGCAGCTGCGCAATCATGCGGTCCGACGCACCGCGCCTACGAAGACACCATGACTGCGAGGTTAGGGTTCCGTCATACGTACGAGTTGGCGTCGGCTTGCTGGAGCTGGTTGGCGAGCATCACCAGACCCAACGTCCCTGCGTATGGCAAGCTTAGTGGCAATCGCAGCATCGACGGAGATACCGTGTTGGGCGACCAAGGCTTCAATCTCAAGTGGCGACGTCCCAATGCGAATCTCATTCGAGAGCCGCGTCGTATCGTCTACGACAAGTTGAGTATCAAATACTTCAACAACAGATGAGGGCTACCGTCAAACTGCCGCTGGAGCCAGAGGGCGTACTGCACATCAAACGAGTCGCGGGACGAGCCGTCGACGGCCGGCAGCTCAATGCCCGTGATGCGGCGCGTGCGAAGGTCGTCGACGATCGCGGTCGGGAGCACGTAGCCAAAGAGCTGGTGCGGCGAGAGCACGCGGGCTTGGTCGTCGCCGCACTGCACATGAAACTGCAGCGTGTGCTCTGCGAGGCGCACCGCAAGGTCGATTTGCGTCAAGTGGCCATCGCCGTAGCACGTGTAGACGACCGACTGCGGCACGAGGTACGTGGCGACCGTCGTCCACGGCAAAGCCGGTGCGGGCGGGCGCCGCGGCGGCAGGACCGAGCTCCGACGTTGCGTCTCGTCGTCGGACGGCGTCGGCGTCGGCTCTTCTTCCGGCGGAAACGTGCCTTCGTCCGCACCAAATTCCACCTACAAGACAAATTGTCTGCAGTTGAAACGACAATAGGACGGCAGTGTACGAGAAGGCCAAACTCGGCGTGCGGCGTGTACAGGGTCGAGACACAGTCAAAGTCGCCGGCTTTGAGCTGCAGCACGACGGCCGCGCGGCGGTCGGTCGCGCCGTCGCAGAGCCGGAGGAGCAGACTCGAGTGCAGCCGCGTCTCAAACACGAGCTGACCGCGGCTGTTGACGGGCACGTGGTACATTTGGAGTAGCAAATCCCCCGTGTTGATTGTGCGGCCGACCTAAAAGATTGAAAAAATGAGTTACTATCAACTTTGTATCAAGTGAAACACAGACTTTGAACGCATGCGGCCCGTTCGAGACGAGAATACTGCGCAGACCGAGCACCATGCTCGAATAAAACACGTGGCCCTTCTCATCTTGCAAGACAAAGTACGGTCGGTACGTGTTGTCGGGCAAATACCGCGACTACACACGTCAACTTGATACTTTGATACAAACAACAGACGCAAGCCGTACGAGGCCGTCGGGGCACTTGAGAATCGAGAGCCGGTGGATGTACAGCGGGTGTTGGGCCGGCAAGACGGCGGCGCCGCTGAGACTCGTGCGGTCTTGTAGCGATGTCTATCGATCGCATTAGAGCTGCAGGTTCAAACACCAACAAGCGCTACGCTGGACAAGAGCTGCTGGTCGCGGAGGAGGAGCAGCCCGGTAAAGTCGCGCAGGAACCGCGCTTGCGGCCGCGGAAGGCCCGGAACGTACGACGTATTGCGCACGTCCGACTCGATAAACGTCTTGGAGAGCCGCAGTGCGAGCGACTCGGCGCTCTCAACGTTCTCGTTGAACCTACGCGCAGCATGGATCACATACGAGTTGAAACGACAGGGGCGAATATGTCTACCACTGCAAGATGCGCTCGCCGTACGCAATGAGATCGGTCCCAAACGGCGCGCGGTACATGGCGCAGCACGCAAGGTACACGCTGAGCTGCTCTTGGTTGGGCGCCAGGAGGATCGCGACGTGGGCGTCATCAAGCGCAAGCCAGGACGCGACCGTCGACGCCGCGACAAACATCGAATGCATCGACGGCACCGCGCCACGCTTGAAGGGCAGCGACGTCACGCGGCCGCCTGCGTGACACATTAGCGGTCGCAGACAAGAAGCATGCGGGTACCTGCAAAGGTGTCGGGCACGAGCGGCTTTTGGTGCGTCCGTTGCACCGCGTCAAGAAGACCGCAGTCCATGACGCACGCCTTCTCGGCAAAGCGAGTCGCGATCGCGGCGTCGAGGTTGGACATGGCCAGCTGCGCGTCCGCCCACGTGCTCGTATACGTCTTTGCGCCAAAGAGCTTGGTGACGGCTTGCATGGCCGGCGGCGCGAGCACGGCGAGGCGCGACGAAAAGTGGAGGATCGGGTCGTCGTTGGTTTTGCTAAAGAGGACGCTTGATATCGACTCCTTGAGCGCTCGCGACCAGCTCGCGACTGGCTCGTCGGCCGATGGTGGAGGCGGCAACGGCGCCGGGAGCTGTGCATTCATGGGCGACGTGAGCGAGATGTCGCCGGTGCTCTGGCCGTCCACGAGCAGGCGCACGCGCGGGTCTTCGGCCACGCGCTCGAGGTTGATGCGTCGGAGGAAGGACGCTCCGCGCTCGGTCCAGCGCGGCTCGTGCGCGTCCGTCCGCTCGGCCATCGCCAAAGATTCCCGAAAATGCTGGAAAGAAACCATTTTCTCGTTGCTTGGATTAAAAATAAACGTATTTTAATACATCATTCTTCCAATTAACATACAAATAACAATATAAAGCCATGGAATGGGCTACATTAAAATACAAAAATAGCGTATTCTACGATAATCGGGCCCGCGACAGAGTGTAGGTCCAACGGCCGCGGGTTTCGCGTGATCCAGTGGAATATACAGTGTCTTTACCACGCTCTGGTGCGTCCTGTGGCAGTGGCACCATCCTGTTTGTATACGCAGGCATCACGCTGGACAGGATCGCCCTCTCGACGCACGCAACAGAGAATGGTGGTGGCGTCACGCGGCAAGCGCGCTACTCACTCAGCGCGCCATCTGGCACGAGCTGGCGCGAATATGCTGGCGCCACGTCAAGATCCCAAGCAGTGCGCTGTGTCCACGCGCGGGTTCGAATCCCGCAGTCGTCGTGCGTTGGAAGCACGTACTTTGAATTAGCGCCTACGGTGGTTTCGCCATGCTGGCTGCTGAAGCTGCCACGTCATACGAACGGCAACGCTTGGCTCGATATCGCGCGAACCTCCCGCGAGAGGGATACCTTGTCTCGCCTTGAGGCAGGATGCACTGCTCGAGCACCAGAGCCATCCGATCAATCGCGTCGGGCGCTACTGGCAGCGCTCGTTGGCGTCGTGGCACGTCTGGTGTCAAGATATAAACTTGTACATTGCGGTTGAAGCGAGTCCTACGCAGATCTTTCATATATTTATGTACTATCGACACTGTGTGCTGATTTGGTCGGCGGGCGGAGGAGCGACTTGCGGCTGGACTTGCTCGTCGAGTGGCACGGGCGGTGGTGCCTGCACCGTCCAAGAGCTTCTCCACTTCGACCGGAAAGATATTTTTTACTTCTGGCCATACATTTTTAAAAGCAAATGCACAATGTTTCATACAAATACCAAGCTGTTCACTCCGTTTTGTATTCCAAGGACAAGATTCTCGCAGCTATTCTCGCATGCACAATGTAATATGGTTTTCCGGATGTTTGGGGAAAGGTTCAACTGCGTTGGCGATGGTGATTGGCTGAAATCACGCCCATCCGGATACGCGCCTTTGGTCATCTTCAACGGAGAATCTCAATTCTGGTCTTGTCGCCCAAACAGCGACCGACAACGACGCGACCGAAGGGACTATAGAAGGCCGCTACTAGTACGTGCAGAGCTTCAAAGGCGGCAAGTTCG
>NW_008246086.1:246816-248264 GCF_000281045.1 Saprolegnia diclina VS20 | reverse complement strand
AAACTAGTTATCGACCCCAACTAATCAATCAACAACACTCCATTTTCTCAATCTCTTGTTTCGCTTGCTCAAGGTCCAAGTTGTCCTTCATCTTACTACGACCTCGACCTCACGCGGGTTGCTTTGGCCAAGTCTCAATCGAGATCGCTCGAGTACGACAAGGTACACTCGTGTACATATGCAAGGCTTGCCTATAACTTGATACCATGTCAGCTCAGCGTCTACCTCGTCAAGTGCCGACTTCATTGCGTACGGCTTTGTACATTTCTTGGATCACAGATCCGCACTTTCTAAAGGGTCGTTGGGTGGTTTTGTCGTGCTGGCTCCTGGTGCTGCCACGTCATACGCAACCCCTGGCTTGAAATAGCGCGAAACACCCGCGCATTTGGAAGGTTTTCCGAGTGTTTTTCCATTTTTAATCGGTCGCGAATGCTTCGGAGCCGCGCCGCCCGACGCGCCTCGGCGCCGTCCGTTCTTCCGAGCAAGGGCGTCCGCCTCGAGCCGCAAGAGGTCAACCAGGACGACGGCCACGGGCCGCAGGAAGAGGACGAGACGGACGAGAAGGAGCCAGCGCCGCCACTGAGCCCCGAGAAGGCTGAAGATGGCGCCAAGGACAACAACCAAGACGACGACGAGCCAGTCGTGCTCGGTAATATCGTCCTCGAGGAAGACGAAGCGCCACCGGAAGCGCCGTCGCCGAGCCGCGACGTCGGGCGGCTACCGCCCATGGCGTGGATCGTCGCGTGGAAGAAGCGCGAGGTGTGGCCGCATGTGCTAGCGTCCGTGCAAACGCCGCTTCTCGCGTATCGGTACGACCAGAGCGTCGACGATAAGCTCGCAACTGCGACACGCAACCGCCGTGCGCTCCTCGAGACGCGGCAACGCGCAGCCCGAGCGCACAACGACCATGTCGCCCACGCCCTCTTGCTACGACGCGACGCCGCAGCCGCAAGTCGCAAGGCGCGGAGCGTCCGCGCCGCCGAGCGCTTGCACGACGCTGAGGCCCGCCGCAGTGCCTATGTGGCGGCCAAGCAGCGCACGGCGGTCGCATTTATGGAGCCGACCATTGATTCTTCGACGCCGGTCGCGGACGAGAGTCTGTGGGAAGCCTCGTCGCGGCGCATCGCAGCGGCGAGTGCTGCGCGCATTGCGCTCCTGCATGAGAAGAGCGCGCGCGCCGGCAGCATTTTGGAGCGCGCGAAGAGCATCGCGGCCGACGTGGCGTCGCTCCACGACCAGTACGCGGTAGGATACTGCATTCATGCGACTACACTCGACGAAACGTTGGTTTGCATGTAGACGCTGGCGACGCACGACTTGCAGCAACGGCTGGCGCGCGCCGAAGTCCGCCGGCTCATCGTGCTCGACAAGCGCCGGCTCCTCGCGGGCCGCCATGGCAACTACGTGCGATCTGTTTACTTGACGACCAAGTACCTCGCGCGGGAGGC
>NW_008246086.1:242485-245861 GCF_000281045.1 Saprolegnia diclina VS20 | reverse complement strand
GCTCGCCGCGCTCCGGGTCGCCGAGCTGCAACATGCGCAAGCCCAGGCGGCGCATGCGCGCTGGCTCCATACACAGCGCGTGCGCGAGCGGCGGGACCATACAGCGCAGTTTCGTGCCCAGTGCCTTCGGTCGCGCTCGTTTGTGCGGCTTCGGTCGGCCGAGATCCGTCGGGCGCTGCATCTGGCGGCGATCCGCGCCGGCGCCGACGAAGCGGCTGCGAAGCGTGACGCCGCGCGCCTCCGCGTGCAGTTTGCCACCGAGTCGCTTCGGGCGCATCTTGAGTTTCGTCTTTTGCGCGCCGACGAGAAGCGTCTTTTATATATGGCCGACAAGGTCGCGGCCGCCATTTTCTTTGCCGCCCAAGGCGAGATTGTGCGTCGGCGGCTCGCGAGCAGGGAAGAGGCGCGTCGACTGACGTACGCGTACGGCATGGAGAGCGCAGGCTTGCGCACATCGATTGCTCGGACGCAGCGCGCGCGGTCGCACCTCCTCGCACGCGCACTCGTCGCCGGGCGGCAGGTACGAAATTGCACTCTGCCACATTGAAAGATTGAAACCTTGATCATTTGCATGTAGAAATACCTCGCCGACGCGCGGGCCGAGCGCGGGTTCGTCGCAGCCATGCGCCATGGAAACGCTGCCGACCGTCGAGACGACGTGCGCGAGGCCAAGCAAGAGACGGCGCGACGCACGATCCAGCGCGTGACGTTTGCGCGCCTTGAGCGGCAGTCGACGGACGTTGTCGACGCGGCCGTCAAGACAGCGATGGCAGCGACGATCGCGCTCCACGCCGAACGGCGGCGCGTGGCACTACTCCAAGCGCGGGCAGTTGGCGCGCGGGCGCAGAGTCGACGGGCCCGTGATGTGGCGCGGGTCCAAAAGATCGCGCGCCGCATCGAAGCGCTCGCGCTCTGCGAGCAGCGCCTTGACGAGAGTGCCAAGCGGCGAGCAATGCTCTTGGCCCAACGCAAGCTCGGGCTGAGCGCGAGCCAGCTCCAGCCGTTTGCAGGTCTCGTCGTCGTTGGCACCGCCATCCCGCTGCCCTACTCGGCATGAGCTTGTCCTGCCGCGCGATGTATACTTGGTATATAGGCCTCAACGGTGCTCTTCTGTATGCGTGTAAATAAGATGCATGTTCTTTTCGGTTCCACCTGCCCTGTGAAGGGACGACGCACCGTGCTCCCGAGGTAGAGATTCTAGTGGCAAAAGTGGACATTGGCTGTCGAAGGCTGTAGTGATTGAAAGCACCCCGGAGCTGGAAGACATCGAGGACGACATCGAAGACGACACGGTGTTGACGTATTTCGACGAGACGTGGGCCAAGAACGCGGGGCCGATGGTCCCCGCTAAGTTGCTCGTATTTCTGTGATTTATTACGAATTTCTGTGATTTATTACGAATTTGCGATGTGCATAGTTCACATACCCGCACGTGCAGAAAACCGAGCCTGAGACGCCATTCGCGATGCGAGCCGCATTGCACAACCGTGTTGGGCATCTCTACGCCATAACTGGTGTGTTTCGGGGACGACGTCCTATTCAAACACAATCGCCAAGTTGCTCGTCTCTCTTTACCTAGCAAGTCTTCCAGCGACAGCGGACGCGCCATCACACAGTGGGTAGATTTGCAAAATGGCTTGCGAACGCGAGGAGCTTGCAGAGCGCGAGTAGGCACGACTTGTTGGTAGCCGCGCACGTCTACGTGAGGTAGGCAGCGACCATGAAAAGCTTGGATGGGGCACATGGCCATGGCCGCGTACCCGATTGACGTCGCATCCAAGAACGCGCCGTCGGCATTATGCCCATACACTCCACGACTTGCCCGCATAGGCGGCGCAGAGCGTCATATTGGCTAAGATCAAGAGCTTCCCAGCGTAGCGCTGCATTTGGTCGACGTTGGGCGGGAGCGAGAAGTAGTAGTCGCGCTATGTCAATGGCCCGGCTCGCACAAGCACTTTGGCCATCTCATCTGCAGCGAATACGTCGAATAGCGCAAGCTGCAGGAGAAACAACATGTCCGACCTCTTCGCCAAGGCCGTCGACCGAGAGCGGCCCGTCAAGTTCCTCGACGACGCGATTCGCGTCAACATGTCCAAAATCGCCAATATCGCCTTGGCTATAAAAGACGGGGCTACTCTGCGTTGATGCACTTGGTACTATCGAGATATGTATGGCCTATGTACTGCATACAGAGAAGATGTCGGAAAGTACGACTAACGGTACTCAATTCATCAAGGTAAGTTGAGCTAAGCGCGCTTCGCTTGTCGGGGCAGGCTGCCTCTTTTCGTGGTTGTTTGCTTGGTGCTCTTGGTGACCTTCAGTGCTTGAGGTTGATGCTGCAGCGCTTGACGAAGACGGTGGTTCTTGCAGTACGCGGGGTTCCGTTGATGGACCCGCGCTGAGCAGCCTTCATCAGCTTGTCCTTCCTTATGGTGTCGTTCTTGCTGAACTGGGCATGGTGCCAACCTCTCTCTCGGACCTCTATGACGAAGCAGGCCGCGTCCCCAATCTGCCGGAAAAGCCCACCAAAAGACGAAGACGCTTCGACAACCGGCAACGTCTGGTCTACTGCAAGCACGTGTCCATCCACGCCGATGGACACGAGACACGCGGCCTGCTTCGTCATAGAGGTCCGAGAGAGAGGTGGGTGCTCGACTCGCCGCTAATCGGGCATAGAGGTCGTCGGTCATGGAACTCGTCCTCGCTGCCTGCTGCCGCTCCAGAGTAAATATGTTTCGAAGCATAATATTTTACTATTCCGCCTACCTCACATAGCGAAATACAGATAATAATATAATATGTTTTAAAGTTGAAATGGAGTTCGAAACAATAGTGTATAAAAATACAGCGCGATGATTGGACAAAAAGCAAAATCCACGTTTGAATCGGCCTGGGTCATATATGGGCCTGGGTAAATACAATTTGTATACCCCGGCCACTTAAAACGTGGATTTGGACAGCGAGCAACTTCAACCTTGCGATGATTGGCCAAAATACTATGTTTCCAGCCAATCCTACAGCGGCCTTGGCCTTGGGTCGGTGTTCTTGTGGGGTTGTTTTCGGGCCAGGAGCATGCCCGACCTGGCGCAGACGATCTTCGCGGCCACCACGTCGAACGACCTCGGGACGGTCCAACATCTCATCGAGGTACCGATGGTCGGTCACGGGGGCTCTCGCTGATCGCAATCCTCAGGAGCTCTCGGCCGGCGACGACAAGGCGTTTGACGTCAACCGGCTCGTCGAAAAGAGCACCGAGAGCACGCTCATGCACATCGCGTGCTCCAACGGCAACTTGAATGCGTGCAAGTACCTCTTCATGTCGGACATGTACCTCAACGCGCCCATCAAGCGGGTAGCCTCCAGCTGCTGGGTAGTC
>NW_008246086.1:224493-242385 GCF_000281045.1 Saprolegnia diclina VS20 | reverse complement strand
CATGGCCTAAAAATAAGAAATGAATGAGGATGAACCAGGCATCTTGGTGGAGGTTTGCGCTCGCTGTCCGCGAGGCATTTTGTGAACCCGATGTCAGTCGAACAACCGGCCTGCGTTGTGAGCACGTTGCGAGCTTGGTGATAGATAGATAGATAGATAGATAGATAGATAGATAGATAGATAGATAGATAGATAGATAGTTGTTGCGCTCGCGGACTGATGGCGTATGGAGCTGCTGAACGGAGTGATGCATTCTTCAACCGACTGTTCCTGCCGCCCCGGGCATGCAGCCCAGGAGCGCATTATTGCTGCAAAACAATAATGTCTTATTCGTGCTTTGTCCACTTCAACCACGAATCGGGTCGCAACTTGCAACTTTGGTCGCGACCAAGAAGAGTCGCGTAGTTGTCTTCGCGCCCTTGTGTGTACAGCTGGCAGCAGCTCCGCAGCGCCCGCGGTCACGCCGCCTTGGAAGAAACGACATGCAGCTCCTCTGGGGTGCGCGAGACGACAAAGACACTTCGTTTCTCATCGTTCATCAAGCACAAATGGGACCCACGACTGGGGCAGGCCATGTACCGTTGCGAGAGATGTCGACCAACGGACGCCACGTGAAAGCCGACGCCGCTGAGCTGCTTCGCACTCGAATGCGAGGCCGCCAGAGTGAGTGCTGAAGTTTTCAGATGACCAGACCAGACGTTCCTTTCACAACTCTGGTCGCGCCGCATCTAGGTAGCGTGCAACAAACCTCCAATCTGGAATCTGGCGTCGCTTTTCTCAAAGCAATCGCAGTTGCATCCAAACTATCTACTACACTATCCATGTCTCTCCACCTTACATGGTCGAGCTCGGACCCAACAGGTTGCCGCCAAGCGAGGTGTCAACGACCCCAACCTGTCCATCACGACTAGGTTAGCTCCATCGCACATGGTACGAGGAAGCAGCGGGTCGTGGCGTCCTGCGAGCTATCGGCGCCACCACATAGTAGTGGTGCACGGATCGGTATAGCCCTTGCAACTCTTCCACGCTGCAGCAGTTGACAGGCCGTTGGCACTGGTAGCTTGAGAGTTAAATGGGTCCAACGATGCTGCATAAGCTATAACTCTTTTACGCGAGCCAATGTTCGACGGCAAGTTGTTCGATTGCACCAAGTAGCCAACGGCCATGGAAGATCCAAAAACCGAGTTTTATGGACATCGTCGGCCGGTGCTTCTGCTGCGCGACGCGGCGACGTACGGAGCGTCGGAGGCGCCTCCTCGTCGCGACCTTGGACCGCGTGGCGGACGTGTACCCGGGTGCGTCGTCTCGCGGCCTGCGCTCTCCGTCATGTGCCCTGCTAGGCACGTCGTACCTCTGTCTCCTCGACGACGCCGGCGAGATTATTGCGCAGACGACCGGCCACGGCCACGCCGCGAGTATGAACCCCGACGAGCTCGCGACGGTCATCACGACGCTGCGGCGGTCGGTCGCACTCTTTGGTACGACCTCGGTCCCTCGCGATCTGTGGTGATGATCCGTTGCGTTCAGCCAGCACGCTCAACCACAACGAGACCCAAGCCGTCCATATCAAGGGCGAGAACCACATCTTTTCGTGCTACGGCCTCGAGACGCATGTAGAACCATCCATTTTGGCCGATGCAGGCAGCGACGGACGCGTGTAGGTCCTTGCGTTCTACAGTGTCATGGCGAGCGTCGACGTCGAGGCTTTTGACTGCAGCCGCGCCGACAAGCGCCTCGACGACGTCTGCCGAGAGCTCCAGCGCATCGCGACGACCACCGCCATCTAATCACTCGTTTCTATCTTCCAATTCAGATGCATGTTTCCATCGGTTGTCCTTCGTCGACGATGTCTTGAAGACTGGCCTTGCAAAAACAAAACGAGTACTAGTTAGTATAAGAGCTTAGTGCGACGACGACGACGGGATCGAGACGCGGAGAAGCGCCGACGGCGTGAGCAGCAAAAGGCTCGAAGCGTCGAGAAACTGAAGCCCGTAAATCGTTGGCGCCTTGAGCGCGAGTTCCTCGAGGTAGTGCAGTCGGCGGTGCGGACCAGCGCCGCCTTGCGGGCCTGTGTACACAAACAGCCGCTTCTCAAACTCGGCAATGGCCGCGAGCGACGCACTTGGGTGGAACTGCAGGTACTTCTTCTGCTCCTTCGACGCTTGGACGTACGCCAGCGCCTGAAACGTGGCGTCATGGAGGAGCTCCAAGTGGCGCAGGTCGGCGCCCACAGAGAAGACAGCGCCGTGCACGTCGTACTGGAAGAGGAGCGTTTTCGGGACATGGGACGTCACCGACGTCTGCAGTGGCGTCGCACTGGACCCGAGAAAGTGGAAGCGCCGGCAGTCGATCGGGAGGCGCCCGAGACACGCCCGCGACGCCACGTCATAGCGGTACAAGACCGCCGTGGCGTTCGGGTCGAGGTCGTCGCACTCTTCGAAGCCACCGAGGATCGAGTCGGGCGTCGGAATCTCAATCCGCGCGCTCTCGTCCGGTACGGGCGCCGACGCCGGGGCCGACGACGTCGGTGTCTCCATGCTGCTGAACGGCGTCGACGACGTGACAAACCGATCGTAGAGACTGGTTGCGTCTGTCGCGTGGCCTAGCGATGACGCGGGCACGTGCGGGCTCTGGTGGACGCCGTCGAATCCGATGCCGGCGCGCGGGCACTTGAGCAGCTCCGGGCCGTCGGCGTCGTCGTCGGCGCTATCACTGTGCGGTCGCTTGTGCACGATGGGTGACAACGTCGGCGGTGGTTGCTGCAACGATACTTTGAGCTCGTGGGGCCCTTCGACGAGCAAGAGCACGTCGGTGGCCGACGCGAACGAGGCGTACCCGAGGGGCTTCCCGCCCGTGTAGACGAGCGTTGTGGTGACCGACCCGCTCTGCAAGTTGATCGAGAAGGCGGAGATCGCATACGTGCTGCCGCTTGCGTCCGCGCTTGTCGGAAAGAGCAGCTGCGAGGCGACGCCGTGGACAAAGTACTCGTTCTCGAGACGCGCTTCGAGAAGCGTCAACGAGGTTGGCTTGCCAAACGGCGAGCCGGAGAAGCGGATGCTCCAGGGGCTGATGGCGTCGCCGCTCAGCACAATGAGCTCGCCCGTGCCATCCGAGAGCACAAGCGCGTCCGGCGCGATCGCGGCCATCGAGGCGTTTTCATACTGGGTGTCCGGGTGCGCCTCGGCGAGGTGCGGAAGGCCAAATACCTTGCGCGTCGCGAGGTGGCCGTCGCGGTCCGTGGTCGCATGGAGAACGTCGCCGCGGCTATTGACGAGATAGGCCGACATGGCGCGGGATGCGGGCGTGCCATTGCTCCTTGGTCGCGGCCGGTGGCACGCCGAGCGGGGGTAGCGCGCCAATCTCGAGACGTGGCCTTGGCCTCAGTCGATAGCACGTAGTTTTCAAAGTCGTCGTCGAGCAGCTCCTTGACGACGTGCATGGTTGGGATCTTCTTGTTCAATGGAATCGAAATTGCACTTTCTTCGGTGGTGCTTCGCTGCAAAAAACCGACGCAAATAGTGTGCGCTTGGTCGCGCCGGAGCGCGACCTGGCAAAGGCGGCCACCACGTTGCATCAGGACGACATGACCGATGCTAGCAGCGACTGCGTTGGCAGTCTCGGCGCGACTTGGCGATGGCAGGCGGCAAACAAGCCGATTCCAAGCCTCTCTTAAAATGACGTCCAAACGAGACGAGCAAGTGGCTCCGGCACACTTCGTGGCGCAGCTTCGTCATCACAGGGCCATCGTGTGCACGATTATTGGGTCAATTGCAACGCACTGCTTGCTGGCGAGTTGTGACTGGTTGCCCGCCAAATCTCACACCCGCTGCATTTGACACCTCCAGGCCGCGGCGCTCGACCATCAAGCTGCGCCCTCGGCGTCTCCATCTTTGCATGCTCCCTTTCATTCCTTTGGTCTCGGGACGAGCGTAGAATCCCGTTGCCTGCAAACATACCGCAATCTATTTGAGTGAGTACAACTGCTATCAGCCTAAAACCACGGCGCCCACGACGTGGGCATTGTGGCGAGCTTTTTGGGATCCGTTGCCACTGCCACGAGCTTCGAGACTGTGTCCATGGTGATTGGGACTTGGGGCGGCACGTACTTCTTGAAGCGCCTTTTCACACAGTGCACAGCTTCTTTCGCAACGGCCGGGTCGCTCTACGTACACTTCCGTGAGGCGTCTGGCTAAAGTGGTGGCGCACCTTGAGGAGTTGCAGGATCTCGTCTTGGTGCTGGCGCGCAAACTAACCAAAAGCGATGGATTATGGGTTGCCGTGATAGTAGGATGTCGTACCTCGAGCGTCTCGGCGCATGCCACGGCAAACAAGCCACCCGTGCCGCTCGGTCCGAGGGCCGCGACCAGGTTGCGCGTCAATCGAAATGGCACAGCCTCGGAGACCTCGCCGCCGCCGACTATTATGACCAAAATGATGTCACGTCGCGGTACTCGTATATGGTTCGCACAGTTGCAATCAAAAACGATGCCAAAATCAATGTTGACGACGGCGCCGCTCGTCGTGTCGAACATAACGTTCGCGCAATGCCGGTCGCTCAGACCAATCAAAATGCACAGCATGGACGACGCCGCGAGCGTACGCGTGTATGTGAGTCGGCTTTGGTACCTACCCCACCACACGTCCGTACTGCGCAGTCGCAAGAGTCGATCGTACCACGCGTACGGGTCTGGGAACGTGCTGAGAAACCACCGACCAAGCGTGACGGGAGCACTGTCCATGACCTGGAGGCGCACTGTGGTGTTTGCGCCGCTTTTGCCCACCGTGGCGTCCCAACGATCCATGGTCGCGAGTGTCGGGTCGTCTTCGAGGATGCGGGACGAGAGTGCTTCGGCGCCGCCGACAAACTCGAGAACACCGGCGATATCTGCAATCGCGTTCACCTACACCCCATCCATCGTACCAAAATGAGCCCTTGTCGCTTCGTACAATGTAGGTGCGAAACATCCCGGCAAACTTGTTGGCCCGTAGCGGCGACGTGTTGAAGAAATGCATGAGCCGCATGACAGCAACGTCCTAGCGCCACAGAAATCAAGCACGATCCATGCGAAATGTCTTTGCGGGCGTACTGGAAGCACGTTGCCAAGCTTGACAACTTGCTTGTACGCTTTGCCGTCCGTGCCGTTGCACGTGACGATCTTGGGCTTCGATTGTCCTACGCACCACGTCTCAATTGGCACGGAAAACAGTGACGGCGCACCGTCAACGGCCGTTGTAAACGTCGCGTCGAAGTTTTCGACAAACGGAATTTGTCTCGCGTCGTACAGGCAGTCTTCTCGCAGAGGGATCTTGGCCGTCCAGACGACGGGCCGAGCATTCGTGGGCTTCGTCTTGCTCGCGTCGAGGCCGTCCTTCTTGGGCTTCGCCTTGCTCGTGACGACGTGATCCTTGTTCAGCGCCTTCATCATTTCGGGGCTACCCTTCTTGCGCAATGCCTCGGTCGTGATGAGCCGATCCTTCTCAATCAGCTCTTCGCTCGCGACGACACAATCCGTCTTGAGCCACGTCTCACTCGCGTCCTTGAGCAACGTCTCGCTTGCGTCGGGGCGAGCGTTCTCGAACTCTTTGAATTCTGAAAACTTGTGGACCCGTTCGGTGACGACGACTTTGGCGATGCGCTCGTACATGACGGCCAGACAGTACGTGGCGTTGACCAGGTCACGTGTGTGTTGGGGGATTTTGGTCATGCGCCGGAGCACAAACGAGAGCGCGACGTCTGGGAGGAGCTCTGGCGGCGTTGCCGTCGGCGGCGGCTTACAGTACAGCCGCTGGACGATGATCTGGGGCATGTGAAACGGATGATCCTGAGTCATTCGGACAAGCAAATCGGCGAGCACGATGTGGAGAGCATCTTGCTCCATAAAAGCCTTCGTGGCCTTCTTGAATTTCTCCGTCAAAATCGAAGCTGCTGTGGCGGACTTGAACGCCCTTTCGGCGCCCTCGAAAGCGAGCAAAAATTGCGCGACGACAGCATGCGCGTGCGGCACCAGCACGACTGTCGGCACAATCGCGCTTTTGTCCGAGATCAAAAGTTCGCGTATGATGCAGTCGGCCACGCCGGTCGCATCTCGGTGCTCGAGCCAGTGCATGAAAAAGCCAAGAGCCGAGGCATCGCGTGTCCGACTGGGACGTCTACACACGGCCAGGTTGTATCCAGCACAAAAGGCGGACAAGTTAGATTCGTACCGGAGGCTCTCGGCAAGCTCGCGGAGCGTTGCCACGACCGACGACTCATTTTTCTGACCGGGAAGCTTTGTCTTGGGCTCGTCCGAAAGAGTCGCCTCTCGCATGTCGAAGCCGCCAAGAACGGTAAGGAGCCGCTTCTCGACGCTGCGTAGGTGCGAGAGCGCGCTCGGCTCGGCGTGCAGCTGCTCGTGGCTCTCCTCCCAACGCTTGATGAGCGCCAACCCGTCGCCATGGATCTACACACTTGCGTGAGTCATGCACCGTTGATGTGCATCGCCGGTACCTGGCGATGAGTGCTGGCGTCTTCGATCCTGGCCAGAACTTGGAGGTGCAGCACGGCCTTGGCGGTCGCGATCGTGGGCTCGAAACTGATAAGCGAGACGCCTTCCAGGATGCGTTGCTTGGCTATCGCCACCAGTGACGCCAGACGAGCGTGCTGACCAGCCTCGAAAGCGGCAAAGCAGTTGTTGATGAGTCTCTTGCTCGTGCTCGGCGAGTCCAGACCCAAGCTCGAGCGCTCACTGATGGCGGCCACAACCCCGTCGTAGTCACGCAGGCGCTTTGATGGCGGCGTCGACGCCCAGTACGCGTTGGCGTTGCTGGCGGCGTCGTCAATCGCATTGTACGCGTCCAAAAGGAGATCCTTCACGTCGTCCGCGGCCGCAAGTTCGATGCACTGGAGCGCCGAGTACGGCATGTTGCACCGAAGCGCGTGCCGAGCAAGAAGGAGTCGTGGCAGCTTGGGCGCCGTCCGTGCCACGCGAAGGAGAGCCTCGATGAGCACTTGACCGTGAAGCACGGGCGCGTCCACGACGACGTTTGCGATCGTGGGGGCAAACATGGCGTCGTGTGCATTCGCGCGAAAGACCTTTTCAAGGCCGATGGCCAGACACTGTCGCGCGATACCGACGTCGCAAGCCACCAAGTCGGTGCACGCCGCAAGATACGGCTCGTTGGAGCATGCGACGACGTTCTGTGCCGTGTCCTTGACCCAGTCGTCAACGGGCTTGCCATACATGCTCGCCCACGTCACCGGGAGCGTCCCGGGCGCGCACTCGGCCTTCACGCGCGACCATTCTTCTCCTTGCGGGTACGCGCTGCACACACGCATGGCAGGGATCGCCGCCGTCAGGTTGGCGTCCAAGGCAAGTTGGTGGACCGAGGCAACGAGGATCTCGCGGTCGTTTCCGCCGAGAGGAGGCAGGGCCACCGAGCGGCGACGCTCGTGAATGGCGCTCCACTGCTTGCCATCAAGCGCCATCGGTAGCGCGACACGGCCGTGCCCGATGCACGTCGCAATGTGCAACATGGCAGCCGGCGAAGCGTAGCGCACCTTGAGCCCGAGCAACGCGTGCAGAACGACCGTCGCGTCGTCCGCGCAAAGCATGGACGCATAGAGCGCGGTGGGTGCCGTGCAGGCCAAGTGGACGCTCGTGAATGGTTGCCGCGTGGAGCTGCCGTCGTTGGCCGCAAGCGCCGGGAGGCACTGTCTGGCGTCCGGCTGGCAGTCTTCAAGCACCCAATCAAGTTGACGTCGGACGATTCCATCGACTTCCAGCGCGGCAATGCCGTCGCAGAGTCGCTGCTTGTGTTGGATGAAAGCCACGGTGCGGGAAAAGCATCCGACCATGGTGGACAAGGGCATCACGAGCTCCGGGTGTGCGACAATGTGGTGCAGACAGCACCGTAACAAGACCCACTGCGCATCGCCGTCATCCACAGCAACGGGCAAGCCACTGCGGAAGACCGAGCGCAGCACATTGAGTGCAGCCGCGACGGCTCCAGGGTCTCGCGCGGCAAAAAGAACTGAGCTGACCGTCGTGGCGGTGGCGGCGCAATGCGCGGCGGTCAAACGTGGAAGCACAGCCCGTTCAAGCCACGCGGCGACACCAGGAAGCACTTCAAGAAGGCTAAACCCGTGTTCAAGAGCCCGACAAGTCGCCGCCGTCGACGTGATCGGCAGCTTGGTGCGTCGCCCGAGCGCCGCGAGGATCTGCCCCGTCTCGTTGTCGTCGCACTGTAGCGCGTGGGGGACCTTGACGACGTTTCGGTCAAAGACGTTGGCGTGGGCCAAAAACGCTACAAATGGACTGAAGATGGCGGCAAAGGCCGGGTCTTTCGTGGACGAGAACCCCAAAATGTGCGCAGGGAACGCGGCGAGACGACGACCGAGGGTTGCGTCGTACGCGAGCTCCTCCGTGAGCTCAGCGTACCGCCACAAAATGGGCCACAGCAAGTTGAGGGCCATCGCCGTTGCCGACTTGAACTCGTACACGTTGGCGAGCGCTGCCATGTGTGCACGGACGTTGGTGGCCACGACCTCGTCCTCGCTGTGTCGCGCAAAAAATGCAACGACGACGGGCAGCCAAGGCCGATGCGACGCAGCGAGGACGCACGCAAGCTTGCACACATCCGACATGACAACGTGTGTCGTCACCGTGTCCAGCCAGCAAAGGGCATCGCTGATCTTGACCGTCTTCGAGAGCGCCAGTACAAACGTGGCTTTGTGAGCCACCGTGATGTAGGCATTTCGGTAGGCGTCTTCCAGAGTAGACTTGGTGAAGGCACAGACGGGAAGCCAAGCGGCGAAGGCGTGCAAAATCTCGATCGACGCAGCGGCGTCTACCTTTTTAAGCAGCGTGCAGACGCGGCTGCTGTGCTGTTTTTCGGTACCGCACGAGCGGCCGAGCATAGCGAGTGCACGGGCTGACGGTACGAGCGCGCTGCTCCATGCCTGCTCGACAATGGTCAGCGCCGTGCCGGCGCGCGCTGAGTTGCACAAAAGTGGCACCAACGCAAGCGCCGTGTCGCTTTGAAGAGCGTCCACGACCGGGGCCAACGAGCGCGAGTCGTCAGCAGCGACAATCAAATAGGCCTTGCACGCCCAGAAGCACACATTGGCGTTGTCGCGCGTTTCGCCGATCATGCGACACAATTCGGATTGGAGTGGCCTACGAGGTCGAGATGAGAGCCATGAAGTCGTAGTCGACGGATTTCGTACCCGAAGAAGTCGTCGACGTCGTTCCTGGTAGGGGTGCAGGTCGCGACGTCCCATTGGCGCAGCATATGCAGCACGTCGTACAACTCCTGGACGACGTTGACCGGCACGCTCGAGGGCATGCGCTTCACAAGAGGCGTCAAGAAGCCGTCCACCATGCGCTTGCGGAGCGCAGGCACCGAGGCACTGGACATTGCAGCGAGCTCGCACATCTACACATCGCTGGTAAATGACATACAAGCCTGTGGACGTACGCGCATGTCTTGCTCGAGCGACCTGGGAACCGAGACAGTGATGAGGCGCTCCATCGTGTCACTGATCGCACGCACGGCTGCGACATCGACGAAACCCGGGAGTGCAGGCGTGAAGCGCACGTTGGGCGTGGATGGCGCGGCGGCGTCTGGCTCTTTGGCGCTTCCGACGAGCGACTCGATAGTCGGACTAGAGGCCATTGGCGCTGCCTCGGTAATCGCTGCCCATGATGTCGACAGTGAGCTGCGCTCGTCGACGTGGAGAGCCTCGGCGTGGAATTGGCGTTCGTGGCGCGAAGCCACAAATTGCCATACTTGGAATGGGCCGCCTGCGCCGCCGAGCACGGCCACGCAGAGTCCCAACGCGAGCTGCAGATCGCGAGAAAGCACAAGACCCAGCGCTGCAGCTACCACATTTTGGAGGCTGGGCCCGCTAGACGGCGCCAAGTCGGCCAATGCGAGCGCCAGAACGACCAGAGAAGTGGGCGCCGCATCAAAAGCACTGGGGAGCGCCGACGCAAGCACGCGTTGTGCCTCATCGACCGTCTGGAGCGTCGGCGCGGCAAGCACGCACGCCGCAACAAAGCGCCGTTCGGCGTCCGAGGCAGCGCGGTCCGTCGCGATGCTCGTCAAGAACGCGGGGTCGAAGGTACTCGTCCGCGAGACGATCGCCGTGAGCACGTCGAGCGCCACATCGCGGGTGGCCGGCGTATTGTCTTTGCCGGCAAACTGCTGCACGTCAGCGGCCAAGGCGACGAGCTCGGCCGGCGTACTTTCTGCGAGTTCTTGGCCGTATCGGGTCACGTACGCGAGCACGATGAGCAGCACCCCACAAGTCTCGTCTGGGTTTTTGGCGAGCTCCTTGAGGTCTGCGAGGATGCCGTTGGCGGCGCCGAGTACTCGGCTGGCCGTCGCGGGGTGCTTGGCCTGTTCCGCGCCGCGTCGCTCGAGGGCCGCAATATCGCTACGGCGTGCCACCTGCGCGGCCAGATCCGCCCACGCGTAGATGGTGCTGTCAAGCGGGTCGTCGGATGCGGAAAGGCCTGCCCCGACCCGCTGCAGGAAGCTGCGTGTGAACAAGAGGGCCTTGATACCGTCCACGGAGCCCTTGAAAGATGGGCACGTGAGTACGACCGCGACGAGGCGCGCCACGTTGGCGTGAGGCGCGTTGGCGTGTTGTACGAGGAGCGACGCCAACGCAGGCGACCAGAGGGCCGAGATGATGAAGAGGCGATGAGGGTACTTACGGGCCAGCTGGCGAAGGCAAGCGAGCATGGCTGGCATGTCTGCCGCTTGCGCGCTCGGAAGCGCAAGCGCGATGCGCCTGGCCAATACGATGGCGTCCGGCGCCGAGCGGGGCAGTTCGGCCAGCGCGCTAGCGATGTCCTCGGCAAGGGGCCGGACCATGCTGTTGCTGCAGGCTGCCAGAGCGATTTTGATTTTCTCGCGGATATCCGAACAAAAACATCCGGATACGGATACGGAGTGGCGACGTCGATGGTTGTGCACAAGGGTATAATGGCATGCATCGGCGCAAGGGGTCCCCTGAAGCTGCACACACGAGCTGCACGAGCGCCCGGCGCCGACGGGTCTGCCGCGCCCGCTCCGGCCGACGCTGCGGTGGTCGACCCGGACGGCGCGCTTGATCCTGACGACAACTCAGACGCCGTGTCCAATGCCGGGAGAAAGACGACGAAAACGCCGTCAACGAGGCAGACGAATATGACGCTAAAGCGCCGCCGCCTGAAGCGGAGGTAGCTGCACTCGTGGCTGTTGATTCCCAAGAGCCGGAACGCGCGCCAACCGAAGCCGTCGCCGCTGCAGAGGCGCCGCCCGTCGTGGTCGATGCCCCGGCGGCAATCCTCAACTTCGCACCTCCTGGCACACCCGTGCGCTTTCTCGACGTCTACGTGGGAACTCGTGTCGACCCGGCATTACTAAGTGCTGCTCATCTCCGACCGGTACTTCGCGAGCTTCCATCATTGGGGCTACCGGGCGAGGCCGGCGCCTCTTGGCATCCACACACACGTCACGGTCTCGCTTCTCTGGCACGTCACGGCGGTGGTCGTGATCCCGCCCAAGACCGTCACGACGTGGCAGCAGATGCTCACGCGCTACGTGCTGGGACGCAAGCGCGACCCGACGGAGCCGTACCAGTCGCTGCGTCACTCGTCGCGGCACCACCACGTTGCTCTCGGTGCCAGGATGCCGCACATTGCGTCTGCCATCCGCACCCAGCGCCTTCTCACGCTGCAACGTTTGATGCTCCCGGAGGACGAACGGTCGCTTTGGGCGCCGCTGGTCCTCATGCAGTTTGTCGCGTGTATGGGCTACTTGTATCGCGACTCGCACCCGTTCGACGTTTGTGCTACTTGCCGCACTGGGGCGCCAAGTGGATCAAGATGTCGAAGCTGCACCCGTTTTGGTTCGACGCCAGGCGCCAAAAGTCCGACACGCTGCAAAGCTCGTCAAGCACGCCGTGGGTCGGGAATGGTGCCTGCACGGGGCTGGCAACGGGCTCAGGGCGCTCCGCGACTTTATGACGCCGAGCGGCCACTGGTTCACATGGAAAGAAATCGCAGCGCGCATACGGCTTGACAACCCCGCGCATGCGCCTCAACCGAGCAGGCCGGATCGTCATCTCCGCAGCTCGAGACACCGCGGTCGCCTAAAAGCACGTGTGTGCCATCGACGACAAGGTGCGGCGATTGCTCACCGCTCGCACGGACGTATCGCTGCCGGCGATGACGTCACCGGCGATGACGTCACCCGTTCAGGAAGACCATCAAGGACGTCGTGACGCCCTTCGAGAACTGGCCCCGACGCGACGTCCGCGACTTGGCCATGCACACGCCCGCACAAAGTCGTCCGCACCCGCTGCTGTCGACAACGCGCCGGACCAACGACGACGTCAAGACGTATCTTGCCGACATGCGCCGCTTGCTGGCCGCAGCGGCGCCCGTGCACGCCCACGTCTGGTTCCGCCTCGTGATGCGGATGCTTCCTGTCAACTCGCGCACGCACTACATCCAGCACCAAGAGCCCGGAGCCATTGTGTGCAGCCATGGCTGCGGCGCCGTCGAGACGGAGATGCATGCATTCTTCGCGTGTCCGTACATCCATCCTATCTGGGAGTGGCACGACAAGGCATGACATGCTCTTAACACGCGTGTGTATATGAGTCGTCCAGCCTACTTAACTAGGTATAACTCAACATCGAGTTAAAAATGTGGTGCACGAGGGCAAACTGCGAGTCGCGGGCACGTGGTTGAGCGCGCCTTGCTCCTGGAGCACGTTCTGGACATACGGCGCGATCGCCGTATCGCGAGTTCATGACGAGGACCGAATCCTGCACCCACTTAAGGCTCAGACCCAAGTCGCGCTGGAGGTCCGACCCGAGCTGCTGCACGAGACAGAGCACAATCATCTGCGAGAGCACGGGCGGGCGCACGCCAAGCACGAAGCACGTCTCGACGTTGGTGCACGTGTAAAACACCAGCGCCACGTTTTCGGCGCCGAGCGCCGTCTGGAACGCCACCTCGTACTTTGTGGATGCCAAGAGACTGTCAATGTCGCGGCAAAGCGTATCGACTCGTTTGGCGGCGGCACGCATTCCTTGGTCGAGGCGGACTTTATAGAGACCACTGAGGTCGATGAGGCCGGCGTCGGGGTTGCGCTTTAGCAAGCGGTTGTGTGAATTTATCGGAAAACGTACCAGTTGCCGCCGTCGGAAAAGGAACACCCCTCCTGGTCGAGGCGCCGAGTGTACGCCTTGACCAAGTTCCACGTGCGGAGCGTCTTGTCGCGCGCGTCCGAGAACGCCAGCTTGCCGCTCGGGTGCACTGCGATCGAGTTGGCGGGCGCCCTACAAAGCAAACCCATGCCACATGGGTCTGACTTCGCACGAAGACTCCAATGACGACGAGAAGCCCAAGCAACTTTTTTTGTGACCATGGACCAGCTCTACCGCGTCCGCCTCTGCACGTTCACGGACGAACTCGACGCAAAAAAGCATGCGCTCATTAAGTCGGAGGTGTGGCTGGCAGCCATGGAGATCATGGACGACCTCGGCATCCGCACGAAGTCGCCAGCGGCGGTTGCCACTGCCTCGGTGGCATCACGCTCGATGACGCATAATGTAAATGTGGATCCGGCGCAGAAAATGAGAGAGCCTGCAGACCGTGAGGGCGCCCCAGATGAGCGTGCTGCATAAATACGTCGTCGACCAAATGCAATGGGCCTCATACAATATAGTCCTCAATGACCCTAGTACCGTCGTCGTCGCATGAGCAGATGTGGTAGATACTAGTATCGCGAGGTGGGCCTACTCGCGCAGAAATGGAAACTTCTTGAGGATGAAGATGACGAGCCGCAGAAGCACGCGCGGCAAGAATGACGCGAAGCGCGAGGCCGCGCCCCGGCAGAAGCTGCGCCGCCGGTCGTCGTACAAACTCGTCCCGCGACGGCTCTCTTTCCCGGCGCCGACGCCGGGTAAGAAGAAGGCGCGAGAGCCGAGTGTTTGAGTTCGAGGCGAACGCCAAGGCCGAGGACGGCGGCAAGGTCGAGCCGACGCCGCGCGTCCCCATGAGCCCGAACGTGTTTGGGCTCATGAGTCCGCCATACGTGGACGCGTTACGGCTCGACGTTGAGGACGAGCATGCGTCGCAGTCGACCATGTTGCGCTCGATCGCCGAGGTGGCACAGGAAGACATGAGCTTTTCACAGGCAAGTCCGCGCCCACGGCGACGCACCGTCAAGACGCCAAAGGACCACAAGGTCTGTCTTCCGCCAAGCGACAACGACGACGACGACGACTCGAGCGAGGCGCCGCATGGTGCGCGTGGTGTCGTGACCAAAGAGGCGCAGGTGCTGGCCGGTCGCGCCAAGTACATTCCGATGCGCCTCAGCGACGCGGAGCGCGTGCTCTTCAACCTCCTGGACGCGTCGCTCAACGTGTCCGAGTACACGGACAAGGTCGACATCCTCTCGTACCCGTCGCCGGTGGAGCGCATCCTGACAAAGCTCACGTGCCTCTTCAACGTCATGTCGGGCATGATGGTCGCCAGCGACTTTCGCAACGGCAAGAAGAAGTGCTGGACCGCGCCCAGACGGACATTGCCGTCTTCTTCAAGGCTGCCTTTGAGATTGGGCGTCGCTACAAGATCATGTACCCAGGTATATCCTCTTCCTCGCTATCTGGCCTGTCGCCTCAACTCGCGCAACGGCCTCGACCTCCTCCTCGACGCCGACGTTCCGATTGCCACCCGGTCCATCTCGGACACGAGCGCCCAGGCGGCTGTCCAGCGCCAGGAAAAGGCCGCGGCGATTGCGTCGCTCGTCGCCCAGTACAACCCCCACGAGTGCTCGTACATTGCTCACGTTATCTGCGTAGTTATGCGACCAAGGACTTGACGGCCGACGACATTCGGCTTGCCTCGCGTCCATCGACGACAACAACAGCTACATCGCGCTCAACTGCGGCCCGATCTCCAAGATTCAAGCGTACCTCGAACGGTACTTTTTGTCGCCGTCGGGTGGTTTTGCCCTCGACATTCGCGCCGGCCGCAACGGCGCGCGCCTCACGCACAAGCACAAGACGCAGTTTGCCTACGCGATGCAGTCGCTCTCGCTCTGGAAGAACATTACGCTCGAGATTCGTTCTAGTCGTTGTTGTTAAAGTGAGTCGTCTATCAAAAATACGAGTTTCGCCGCCATACCGCCAAGATGCTGCAGCACTACGAAGGCGCCTCAAGTGCGCCACGCCGTGCTCGCTCAATTGCACATCACGGTCCAGTACACGACGGCGGTCGGCGTGACCGTGACGCGAGCTTTAAGTTTGGCTGCAAGGACTGGGACTGACCGCGCTCTTGCATGCACCGTTTACCACGGCGCGGCTGGCGT
Organism: Saprolegnia diclina VS20; assembly: GCF_000281045.1. NCBI lineage: Eukaryota > Oomycota > Saprolegniomycetes > Saprolegniales > Saprolegniaceae > Saprolegnia > Saprolegnia diclina. The sequence continues at coordinate 227,031 of NW_008246086.1, read as the reverse complement.
CCGCGACCGTCGGGCGCGCCGTGCACTTGTATGCGACCCTCTCTGCCGTGGCAAGATCATAGGCGAGCGTTGCCGCTCAGTATTGAAATGTAGTGCTCGGACATCACAATGATTTATCCAGGTCCAAAATATACACTTCATTTTTCCCACTTACTGTCGGAACCCCTGCTTCCACGTCTTGTGCTCGAGCTTTGCGAGTTGTACTCGGCTTCCATAGCGGCGATCCACTTGTTCTTGCTTGAGCAGCTGATGGCTTCTGCGAACGTCGTTGGAACCTTCTCTTCTTGGTCGCGTTCTTGGAGAAGAGCGTAGATCTTGGTACTCTTCTTGGTGGACGACTTGGTCTTCTTGCGCGAGTGTGGGCGTAAAACGTACGTGTTTTTTCTTACCTTCTTGGCCTTCTTGGACGTCTTGTTCTTTTGGGCCTTGTTGCTGCCAACTGTTGCTGGCTCCGATGCATCGCTGGCGTCGCTCGACTTCGCGTTCTCATTGGCATCTTCTTCATCGCTGTCGTTCTCTTCTTCGTCTCTGCTGTCCTTGAGCTCGACGAGAGGGATGCAGGTGTCGGGAATGTCGACGACCGGCAGGTGAGCGAGCGGGATCATCTTTGGTAGCAAGCTCTTGGCCTTGTTGCTGAGAAATTGGCGCACGTGGTCGCCATCGACCGTTTGATCTTCAAAGATGACAGGAGCTCGAGCGTGTGCGACTTGACCAGTGCGGAGGTCGAGAATTTTGTAGCCGCGATCTGGATCGTTGTCGTCGACGTCGTAGCTGACAAAATTGCCAGGCGTTGATCGTGGTGCAAGCTTGCCAGCCCGCGTGACCTTGGTCACACCAAACATCTGGAAAGCGATGACGAGGATGCAATGCTGGATCCATGTTTGCCGCGCGCGCCTGCTCCGTCTGAAAGCAAACCCAGCCGCAAGTCGCTTCTTCGCCGACCGACCAGCCCGACGCAATGCCGTCCCTAGGTATGTGTAGCATAGCATAGACAAGTTCTTCGACACTGGTCTTATTAACACAGCGCCAACGAGCGCTGTACACTTGCGCCGGACGGGACAGGCAGGACGGCCTCACGCTCGAGCTGCGCGCAGTATATGAGTCTGGTACCTCCAAGGCGTGACAAGCCTCGCCTTGAGCAACAGCCCGCTGATTGCCCGTGCTACAGGGACCGCGACCCATCGTCGACGAGCTCAGATGGTTGCACCCTTTCTCCATGCGCCGCGGTGTCAGGCATGGCGCCGGTGCCATCTCGATGTTGCCGCCACCGCCATGCAATCCACATATCCTACAACTGCTCAGTCCACACGTACACCGTGACACGGTACCGGTAACGAGGATGTGGAGGCGGACGACGACGCCGAGAGCGCTGTCGCAATCGCCGTGCGTCTACCCGCTCGGCCGCCACACAAACTTTGCGCGTCATCCTGAGCTACCGCGATGCACGAGGATGGGCGCAATATACCGTGAAGATCGACTTGGCGTGGATGCGGCGGCCTTGCCGAGGATATTGATCTTACACGCGGGGCCATAGGACACGAGCTATTGCGACGTCACGAGATAAAGGCGTGTCGCCTACATAGCATGCATGAGCCTCGCCAAACGCAGGTCGCCGACGCATACATGTGCTGGAGCCTGGCTGGAGCCATGGGAAGCGGGAGCGAATCTGGGACGGGGGTGGGTTCTAGAAGCTTGGACCTGCTGCTCAAACATTAAAAACACTTGAAAAGCGGTTCCATTTCAATTTATCATTTCCATATAAATTGGGCGTCATTTTTTAAAACACATACTATGACGTGTACAAGCTGTTTTATAAATGAGAAAATACAATCATACGTTTTATAATATATAATCGAACTTTCGCCCGATCTTTGGTCCGTTTGTATTCGACGGCGCACCCACTTTGATATTTGCGCTCCGTTCATCAAGATGTCCAGCCAAGGTCTCGGCTCGCGGTTCCCTTCCGGCCCGGCAGCGGACCTCAAGACCAAGGACACGACGATCAATTACCACATCAACACCAACAACCGTCTCAAAGCTTTTCGGGGAGAAGAACCAGAAGAACCAAATGCGTGCGACGCCGCGAGCAACGCCCCCAGCGACGCCACGAGCGAACCGACGACTCCGCTCCGTATGATTTTGGGGAGCTGCGTTGCCGCGATGGTGGTTGCCGTCTTCGCGTACAAGTTTCTCGGTCGTATTGCGTAGCGTCGTCACCGATATGCAACTAACACGCACTGGTCCGTTTTAAAGTTGGAGATTTGAGCTTGGCACATGCGTGTATTGGTAGCTCGCTTGTCTTGGTGAAGTTTCACGAGTCGTGGGTTGTGCAAAGGACCATTCATCACGACGGACGTCAAACTGATGCGTTTATCCGCTGGCAGCTCAACACGCTCAAGGAGCGGTCGCGCGTCAGCGAGGCAAGCGACCAAACCTCTACTCGCCCATCGACAAGCAGACGTGCGCGGACCACGATGGCCAGTCGGGCGAAGGCCAAATTTGCCTGGTTTGCGAACGCACATTTGCGAGTCAACTCAC
>NW_008246086.1:206240-216537 GCF_000281045.1 Saprolegnia diclina VS20 | reverse complement strand
CGTGGGCGCTCAAGGACAAGCTGGCGCAAGCAACCAAGCGGCGCGAGGCATGGCTCGAGCGCCGCCGCGCTTCGTGCGCCGCGCGCAACTGGTATGCCCGTGTCGTATGCCACCGCCACGCCGACGTTCTTACCGAGCGCGTCGCATGCCTTCAGTTGTGCAGCAGCGAGAAGCACGCGGCTGCCGCGCGACGGCGACGGGACCAGCAGTGCACCATCTTTTGTCAACTCATTGGTCTTCGCCACGAACGCGTCGCGCACGTGCTCGCGACGCAGGCGCAGTACGTTGCGCGGACCGCCGGGCGCAAGGTGATGCTCGCCGCGCTCCGGGTCGCCGAGCTGCAACATGCGCAAGCCCAGGCGGCGCATGCGCGCTGGCTCCATACACAGCGCGTGCGCGAGCGGCGGGACCATACAGCGCAGTTTCGTGCCCAGTGCCTTCGGTCGCGCTCGTTTGTGCGGCTTCGGTCGGCCGAGATCCGTCGGGCGCTGCATCTGGCGGCGATCCGCGCCGGCGCCGACGAAGCGGCTGCGAAGCGTGACGCCGCGCGCCTCCGCGTGCAGTTTGCCACCGAGTCGCTTCGGGCGCATCTTGAGTTTCGTCTTTTGCGCGCCGACGAGAAGCGTCTTTTATATATGGCCGACAAGGTCGCGGCCGCCATTTTCTTTGCTGCCCAAGGCGAGATTGTGCGTCGGCGGCTCGCGAGCAGGGAAGAGGCGCGTCGACTGACGTACGCGTACGGCATGGAGAGCGCAGGCTTGCGCACATCGATTGCTCGGACGCAGCGCGCGCGGTCGCACCTCCTCGCACGCGCACTCGTCGCCGGGCGGCAGGTACGAAATTGCACTCTGCCACATTGAAAGATTGAAACCTTGATCATTTGCATGTAGAAATACCTCGCCGACGCGCGGGCCGAGCGCGGGTTCGTCGCAGCCATGCGCCATGGAAACGCTGCCGACCGTCGAGACGACGTGCGCGAGGCCAAGCAAGAGACGGCGCGACGCACGATCCAGCGCGTGACGTTTGCGCGCCTTGAGCGGCAGTCGACGGACGTTGTCGACGCGGCCGTCAAGACAGCGATGGCAGCGACGATCGCGCTCCACGCCGAACGGCGGCGCGTGGCACTACTCCAAGCGCGGGCAGTTGGCGCGCGGGCGCAGAGTCGACGGGCCCGTGATGTGGCGCGGGTCCAAAAGCTCGCGCGCCGCATCGAAGCGCTCGCGCTCCGCGAGCAGAGCCAGCAGCGCCTTGACGAGAGTGCCAAGCGGCGAGCAATGCTCTTGGCCCAACGCAAGCTCGGGCTGAGCGCGAGCCAGCTCCAGCCGTTTGCAGGTCTCGTCGTCGTTGGCACCGCCATCCCGCTGCCCTACTCGGCATGAGCTTGTCCTGCCGCGCGATGTATACTTGGTATATAGGCCCCAACGGTGTTCTTCTGTATGCGTGTAAATAAGATGCATGTTCTTTTCGGTTCCACCTGCCCTTTGAAGGGACGACGCACCGTGCTCCCGAGGTAGAGATTCTTGTGGGAAAAGTGGACATTGGCTGTCGAAGGACGAGGAGCCATGGACGCGGTAGAAGCAGATATGAAGGAGGTGTGCATTCGTTATAAGCTTACGCTGGCGCAAAGCGGATCGAGACGCTGTTGACGCAGTGGCGCTCGTTGGTCGGGTTCTTGAAGCCTTCGTTCTTGAAGACATGGCCCATGTGGCCGCCGCAGGCCGCGCAGACAATCTCGACGCGATAGCCATCTTCGTCCGGGATGGCTGTGATCGCGCCGGGAAGCGCGTCAAAGAAGGCGGGCCAGCCGCAGCCCGAGTCAAACTTGTGGCTCGACTTGTACAAGGGCGCGTCGCAGCCGGCGCAGTGGTAGACGCCCTCGTCGTAGTGCTTGTTGTACTCGCCGGTACCCGCGCGCTCTGTGCCCTTCTCGCGCAGCACGCGGAACTGCTCCTTGGAGAGCTTGGTCCGCCACTCGCCTTCGCTGAGGTTGATGCTCGTCATGCTGCTGCCGGCCGGTCAAAAGTGGAAATTGACGGCGGATCCTGGTTTCAACCGCCAAAGCTGCCCAAATCGGAATGTTCCGGATTCGACGTGACCTACACTCTGCCAACATTTCAAAGCGCTTTGTATTCATTTTGAATTTAAAAAGCAACGCGTCCGTGGGGCACGGTCATCCTAATGGGCAGCTCTTCGCGCCTTGTCGACTGGTGGTCTACCCCCAGAGGACGCCCGTGCGACTGGCACCCATGCCTGTACCACTGGTCTCGCCCACCGAATTCCCAGTAGCTCGTCACGACGCCAGTGCAAGAAAAATTGAGCTCCGTGCCTGGAAGGTTCGCGCCGTCCACAGCCGAGTAGCCTTCCTTCTCGCCTGCCAGACGACTCTATCGACCAGACACTGATTCGGTGTCGAGGATGATTGAGTTCGTCCGAGGAACACCAGAGGTCACATGGAACGAAGTGGCGCGAAGGGGTAGGGGTTGTGGCTCATACAGCAACACAAGATCGCCACGTAGGAGGGAGGAGGGGTGCTGCGCGGTGATGATGCTACGGCCTGTCATTTCGATACGTCGAGGGGTGGCGCGGCCCTGGACGAGGACGGAAGACACAACGAGCGTTCGCGGCCGTTCCAACTTCAAGTGGTTCCTGTCGCAGTCCTTTCAGATCTCATTTTCATTTTCGAATCGTCCACATGACGAGCGTCAACCTGAGTGAAGGCGAGTGGCAAGTGAAGCTCTCGAAGGAGCAATTCCGCATCCTCCGCGAGAAGGGCACGGAAGCCAAGGGCACCGGCGAGTACAACAAGCACTACGAGTCGGGTGTCTACCACTGCGCGGGCTGCGACGCGCCCTTGTACAAGTCCGAGACCAAGTTTGACTCGGGCTGCGGCTGGCCCGCCTTCTTTGACGCGATTCCTGGCGCGATTTTGTCGCAGCCCGACGTCGACGGGCGACGCACCGAGATCATCTGCGCGGCCTGCGGCGGTCACATGGGTCATGTCTTCACGGGCGAAGGGTTCAAGACGCCGACGGACCAGCGTCACTGCGTCAACAGCGTCTCGGTGCGCTTCGCTGCGCCGTGATTTCTCGTCAACCGAAAACAGTGGAATATATTCTGTACGATCGCATTGCGTAAAAAACTAAACATTTCTATCCTTGACGCAGTCGGATGCGCTGGCCGCGGGCTGCGAGCTTGTCGACGCCCACGTCGTCGACAAACGCGAGCAAGTCCTCTTCCGTAGCGTCCACGGGCACGACGCCACTCAGCACGCTCTATCCATTTACCATCATAAGCCAACAATACCGCAGCATGCAGCGAACTGTCGACCTGCTTGACGGCAATAAGAATGTCCGTGACGTAGTTGCCTGGGGTTAGGCCAAACCGAATACTTAGCGATGTCGAGAAGGCCCGCGGAAGGCACCGGATCGGGTCTTCGTCGCGGCGCGCCTGCTGAACGACACGCATACTCGCGGCAAGCTTCTCGGCGTCGTTTTGGCGCAGCGCGGCGACGGCAGCTTGGAGCACAGGCAGATGCGCTTGCTGCTCGAGGAAGCGTTCGTGGAAGATGGCGAGCGTGCTCGGCCACTTGGCGACCGCCTCGCTCGTCTTCCATGCACGGTCGACCTCCTTGTAGATGACCTAATACGAGGTAGCATCGTAGCATAACGGTAGCGAGGTGCGTACATCATGGCGAAAGGCGCCCAGCGCGTCGCACTCGGTCGACGTGAGCAGAATGCGGTGCGGCGCCTCAAACTTCTTCATTTCGAGCGCGGAAGGAGTGTTGTGATCGTGGACGAGCGAGATGAGCGGCCGCTTCCCGCCGAGCGCGCAGCTCGAGAGCACCAAGCCCTCGGCCGGCGCGGTCGGCACACGGACGATCTGAGTGGTTTCTGTTCAAGTGTTTTGTGAGTGCAAGCGCCGAGACGAGCAAGTGTACCAAGCGCCGCGTCAAACATCATGGGCGAGAGATGGCCGGTCGCGACGGCAATGGCCGCGCCGACCATGCAGCGGATCTGGTTGAGGAGGAACGAGGCGCCTGTCAAGTGCACGCGCAGGTACGGGCTCCCATGAAAGTCCGTGATGAGCGACCCGCGGCAGCGGTAGATCGTGCGGCGATGGCGCTGCAGTGACCGCCGCGTGCCATTCTCGATGGAAATATCATTGGGCACCGCGAGATCGTCGTCGTCGTCGTCGTCCTCGAGCACCTCGTCGTCGTCGCTCATGGCGTCCTTGGCCATGCGCTTGGCGACGCGGCGGTCCTTCTCCTTGTAGAAGGACCCGCGCTGCTTGGTAAAGTTGTGAAAGTCAAAGATGCCTTCGTAGCGCGGCAGCGTGGCGAGGATCGTGTCGGCCATCGCGTCGACCGACTGCCCGTTGGTCGCGAGCGGCGCAAGAAACGAGAGCGGCAAAAAGTACTCGTACTCGCGCAGCGTGCAGTCTTCGCGGGCGCGGAACGACTGGTGCACCTTGGTGGCGGTGAACATGCGGATCGACGGCGGCAGGTGCGCGTTGATGGCCTCGGGCAGGCCACGCAGCCGACCGTTCGTCTCGTCGATGCTGTCGCTGTCGACGAGCAGCTTGGCGGAAAACTAACAGACAGGACATCGAGAACGGTCCATATGCATGTGCAACGTACGACAATGCAGCTCGCGTGGACACCCTTGTCGGTACGGCTACTGCGCGACCAGCCGATCTTGGAGAGGTCGGCAAGGTTGGACTCGAGGATGCAGCCGGCCTTGAAGAGCGCAGCGCGCACTTCGTTCTCGACGGTTGGAACGCCATTGGTGTCCTGCAGCTGCACGCCATGGTAGCCCGTGCCAAGGTAGCCGCTCACGAGCGCGACCTTGACCTTGCGCTTCTTGGCCTCGGTCGAGAAGAGGCGCAGCAGCGGCCGACTCCGGGCGATCCGCAGCATATTTTTTGAATTTTTGGGATTTTGCCGAATTTCGTTTGATTGGCGGACGTGCAATATTATTATTAATATAATTATTTGGGCTTGGTCGAAAACGATACTTTGAGCGTCGACGTCAGCGGCCCCAGCCAGGACGTGATGGCCTCGGCGCGCAGCTTGAGCTTGAAGGTCGACCGCGCCTCCAGAGGTACCGTGGGCACAAAGGTCGCGGTGCGCGACAGCGGGTCAAAGGCCACGGCGCCGTTCACGCGCACACCCAGCGTCGCGTTCTTGACCGTGATGACGCGGAGGCAGTCGACGTCGATGACATCGCCACCGAAGCGCACGACCACGTGCACCGTGTACTCGACGGCGTCCTTGTCGCTCGGGTACAGATGCAAGATGCGCGAAGCGAGCGTGTTGCGCTCAATCGCGATCGCATGCGCCTCGGCCATCGCGTCCGCGCGCTGGAGCTCGGCCAGCACATCCTCTCTCTGTGCAGCCACACGATAAGGCTTTGGCCCATGCAAGTGGATGAGCTACCTGGAAGAGGGCGCTCAGGTACGTCGCCGCCACAGGCATCGACAAAGTCGGCGACCGCAGCAGACTCCATGCGTGCTGTCGCCGGAGCTCGTCCTTGTCCATCACGAGCTGGGCCACGTACGTCTCGCGGGCTGTCGCAAACAGCATTAGTAGCTCGGGCACGGGACCAAAGAACGCATGGGTATCGCAGGTCGACGCGAGGTCTTCGAGCGCACGCGCCAGCGTCGACGCCACGCTGGCGGTCTCCGAGATGAGAAAGCTACGATGGGGCACCGTCAGACTACTATCATAATGGGCAGTTTGCCTACGTCGCGAGCCATCCGGGCGCTACGCAGTTGTACACCGTAGTAAAGAGCGACTAGCGGAGCATGAGTTTGATGCAGCAGAAGGGCGACTGCAGTGCCTACATGGAGCGTGCGATGCAAGAGGAGCACGAGGGCCTCTGTGTTCGCCGACTCGTCGCTCGATAGCTGTGCGTCCAGAGCTAGTAGCAACAAGAACACATATCGCCACGCTGCCATTGCGCTTCTCGGAGCAGCGTACCAGGCAGAACGCGCTGAAGGCGACTAAACACTCGGACAAAGAAACAAGTCGGTGCGCGGTGGCAAGGAACGTTCGCCGCGAGCGCTTCGAGTCGCTGGAGGCCTGCGAGAAGCAGCGCGACGCTGTACTGTGTCGTCCGCAGTACGAGCTTTTGCGCATCGAGCCATGCGAGTAGGCTCGCAGCGTCAACGCCAAACCAATCGACCAAATCGCGGCTGCCATAGACATTTTGGACGAGAGCGAGAAGCGCACGCTGGTTGGCGCGCAGCGACGGTGACACATGCGCGTCGACAGGTACCGCGGCCCCTGTCAAGAGTGGGTCGTCGTCGTCGTCCTTGTCCAATGTGTCTACAAGAATACAGCGTATGGTACTAGATTTGTCTATGGCATGAGATTGTTGATGCATGCTACCTGGCGTCAGGAGCACGGGCGGGCAGTACGTGCCGACGTGGTCTTGGTTGACGATTGTCACACGCAGCGCGGCTGCGTGAACATCCGAAAATATGAAAGTCGTCGGCTCGTCACTCGTGGAGCCACGGTGCACGACACGGTATAGCCGCTGTACGATCGAGAGGTGTCCTCTATCTCACAGCTCCCTTAAAGAAGAGTCAACAAAAGTCTGTCCAACCTCTCAAACCACCAAATGTCCTTGTACCGGTCCCAGAACGTCTTGGAGAATGGTGCGAGCTCGACGAGAACGGTGCTCGGCAGCGACGACGCATTCTGTACCGGGCTCGCCCACGACACTTGGATGCCAAACGGGTTGTGCCGCAAGAGCCGCGCCTGCGTCGGGCCCTCACATGCTATTACAAAAAGCAATGTGATCACGATGACAAGTCATTGTGCGATCACGTACGTGTTGACGTGACGGGCAGCAGCACCACGGCGTCGTACGAGCGCTCGCGCACAAGTTTGCGGTAAAGGCCGGCTTCGAAAGCCTTGGCCACAAGCATAAAGCCACGCATGGCGCACGACTCGGCCGTATCGAGCTGGAGCGGGACGACACCGACGTACTCGAGAAGACTGCCGCCACCGATGCTGCCCGTCAAGGTCTCGCGGTTGAAGCGAAGATGCGCCTTCATACTTGGGCCGCGCACCTCAATGGAGAGCGTGTCAAGCAGCACGACGTCGTCCGCGTCCGCTGCGAGCATGGTCGCCATCGCCTCGGTCGCGTCCAGCCGGGTCGGGAAGACCCACGCGTGAACGTTCACGCTCAACGACGGACCCGTGGACAGGACCGGCGGGATAAGCAGCGCCAGTGACATCTGAAACCGTCGTTTTGTAGGTTCATGTAGACCAAAGGTACCCGTTGTTTGGGCTGCTCATCGTGGCGCGCACGTTGAGCGACTGCAAACGTCCCGAGCGCGAGCACATCAACGTCGACATAAGTCTCGTGCAGTCTACAACGCAACGCTCAATATTGTCTCGACAACGATGACGAGATGCAACCGGCAGTGCGATGCAGGAACGTGCCGGAATGCGTGGTTGCCATCGAGGTCGATGACGACGAGCTCCAATACGAGAAGATCCATCGTGTCTGAGGCTGCGCTATGTGGCAATCGCAGAGTCCATGGTGTCAAAAATGCATCGAGCTCGGTCGGACAAAGTGCGACAAGAGGACTCACAAGGACCCGAAAGTCTTCGTCAAGCGGTTGCTGCACGACCTCGGGTGCGGTCGTTGTCACGTGCATGCACACGTCCATGCCGCGCGTACTCGCCAAGTCGGAGTCGTACAGATCGACGACGCGGAAGCTTCCCGGCGGCACGAGCAGCTGCACGCCGCCGTGCTCGAGGACCGCGCCCGTGTTGCCAATCACGTTAAAGTACGCGCCGCGCCGCAAGTCTTTTGGAATGTAATAGCGCGTGCTCGGGTCGACAACCACCGTGTCATCTACGACAATCACATCATTGTCCATCGTACATATTGGTGGCTGTCTACCGTGCACGAGCAACGTCAGCATGGACGAGCAGACGCCGCCGCGCCAATTCGTGATGCGGCACCAGTACTGGCCTTCGTCTTCCGGTGCCGCGCTGTCGGTGACGTCGAGCGTCGCGCTCGTGCAGCCTGCGAGTACATCGTCGCCGCAGTACCATTGGTAGGAGAGCGGCTCGCCCTTGGCCGCAACTATTAGCGCGACGTGCGACCCGAGCGCCACGCGTCGCTTAGGCGTCAAGTCTTCAATGATTTCCGGTGGGTCAAAGTAGCCCCAGAGAGCAATGAAGCCAGCCCAGTACTCGAGGAGCTCGACGCTCGCCGATTTGGCCTCGAGCAAGAGCGCCGCCTAAACAACGCTTTAGTCACTGTCGCTAGCAGTTGTAGCGACGACCTGCACGCGGGCATAGTCAAAGTGGGGCACTGCCGAGAGCGCTTCTTTCGTCGCGGTCGCCAGGAGCTATTGAGACAGCATGCAGTGTCGTCCCGCCGAGCGGACGAAGTACCCGCTTGCAGCCTTCGTAGTTGCCATCGTCAAAGCTCTGCGAGGCGTCAGCGTATACGGCTTTAGCCACGGCGATGGCCATTTGCAGAATGACCTCGTCGCAGCACCCGCGCAACGTTGCGTACGTGATGGGCGCGAACCCCTAGTAGTACATGGCGTCGGCACAAGAATCTCCTCGCCAAGGCGACTCGTACATCGCAGTCTTTAGCACCGGCCGCGCCTGGAAACAGCTTGACGACCCACGCAATGTCGTCAATGCCCCAGTTTTGCAGCACGGCGTGGTGCAGGAGCGTTCGTTGCTGCGCAGTTTCAGCCGTCGTCGACACTTTAGTCGCAGTGTACTACCTGGCGGTCGAGGCCGTGGACGTTTGCGTCGCCTGCATCCAGAAGCGCTTGCATCCATCGTCGCCGACGGTCGCTGCACGCGCTCTGCGTGTTGTCTGTCGAGAGCACGACTGCATGCAGGAGCAGTCGATGCTAGTACGCCACACTGAGTATCCTCTTTACTCTTCACATGCACGCATAGCAGAGCGTATCGCACATACCTCGAGCAGGAAGAGCCAGTCTTTGTCGTCTTCTTTTGCACGGAGCGGGTCGCGCTTGAGTTTTTTCTGCAGCACGCGGTGGCGCCACGCCACGAGCGCGACCCAGCGTTGCATCTTCAAGTATGCGTTTTGAGAGGTTTTGGGAAATTATGCTTTGCGAGAGGTTTTCCAACCGCACCACTCGTTTGCGCTCGACCAATCAAACGAATGGCGGGGTCCTAATTAGGATCCATGTGAAATTCGGACAATCGAGTTGGTTGGTTCGTACGCGCTGCGTGGGGCGTGACTGAGATTGCATTTTGGCTCACAGTCTCTCTTTGATTTCTCTACAACCACAATGGCTCCCCCTCCTCCGGCTGGCGAAGAACGCGTTGTGATCCTCCGCACGACGGGCGGTGAAATCGCGCCCGCGTCGGCGCTCGCGCCCAAGGTCGGTCCGCTCGGCCTCTCGCCCAAGAAGGTCGGCGAAGACATTTGCAAGGCCACGCAGGACTGGAAGGGTCTCTCGGTCACGGTCAAGCTCACGATCGTGAACCGCGTCGCGACGGTCTCGCTCATCCCGTCGGCCTCGTCGCTCCTCGTCAAGGCCCTCAAGGAACCCCCGCGTGATCGCAAGAAGGTCAAGAACATCAAGCACGATGGCAACTTGACGCTCGAGACGGTCATTGACGTCGCCCGCACGATGCGCTCGCGCTCGATGGCCCGCCACTTGTCGGGCACGGTCAAGGAGATGCTCGGCACGGCTGCGTCGCTCGGCTGCACGGTCAACGGCGAAGCCGCGACCGAGATCCAGCGCCGCATCACGGAAGGCGAGATCGACATCCCCGAAAACTAAGTTGTAAATGCAAGAGCCAAGAGGGACACCCTTCGGACCACGTACCTGGTACCTGCTGCTGCTTCCACGCCATCCTCCTCTGCACTTGGATTGACTCATCTGACCTTGACGGCATCATCTCTCTGCCTAGCATCGCACCGACCGCGCGTGGCCATGATCCACCTCGCTCGCGCCGCTGTCACGTCGTCGCCGTCGTCGTCCTTGTTGTTGCCGGTGAGAGCACAACAAACTTTAATATACTCCGAACGTTCGACTGTGGAAACAATCAACAACCCTTGAGGCGACAACGACGACGACGACAACGACGACGTGACTCGACGACCTGCGACGACGGCCACCGCGTGTCCTGCATTTTGCATTTTTCTGCATTTTCATTTGTATATTTTGCATGGTTTCTACATTTTTGCTGCATATCGACACGTGTGATTTCATTTCGTCCAGCCTTTTTGGCTGTGATGGAATTCCTCGTTTCTGAGTAGGCCGGACCCGCTGCACAAGCGGG
>NW_008246086.1:184243-206125 GCF_000281045.1 Saprolegnia diclina VS20 | reverse complement strand
GTGATGGAATTCCTCGTTTCTGAGTAGGCCGGACCCGCTGCACAAGCGGGGCTCGGTCACGACATGAGACCAACCTTGATTAATACCGATGATGTACCTCGCACGCCTAGCTAGCTTTCTTCACCGCAGCAATGACCAAATATATACGATAACTTGATGTCACATCTTTGCTCTAAATTTCGGCGCCACTTGCAACGCCGACTCTGCACTGGCTTTTGAGACATGGTGCTGTTAGTCATCTGGGTTGAACACAAGACTTTGCCTGCAGAATATCGACCTCGCGTCTTGCCTCGGGCGGCAAGGGTCAATAAAGACCCATCCAGCGTCAGCAGTGTCGGCTCGAAGCGCGTCTGCTGTCATGATCACCCTTTCTCAGTATCGAGCGCAGCCAACGACTCTGCGAAAAGAAAAAGTGATGCAAATACGAGTTGTATGGCGTCTAGAGCTTGGTGATAAAGTCGCTTTCGCGCCGGACGAGGCCCATTTGCTCGAGCTCGAGCAGCGCCTGCCTGCCCTCGGGTTCGCTGGGGCTCGCGGCCAAGCAGTCGGCGACCGACAGCGTCACGTTGGTCGGCGAAAAGAGACCGTAAAGACGCGTCATGACCGCGCCGACGGTTGGGGACGACGCCAATGTCCGCAGCAGTGACTGCAGTCGGATCGACGTCTGGACGAGGTTGGTCTTGGTCGTCTCGATCTCGGCGGCCACCTAATTGCATCCAACTGGGCCCAGAGACGCTTGCGATCGCACGTACGTTGGCGATGGCTTCTTCGACGCGCTTGTTTTCTTGGACTTGGAGCTCGAGCCAGTGGCGCTGGGTCGACTGTGGACGCCATCAATACCCGCTTGGCGACGATGTCGTACCTTGTTTTGCATCGAGTGGTGGGTTTGCTGGAGCACACGAATCTCCTGCTGCAGGTGGACACACTCCATCGCATCTAAGGGGAAGCGACGTCGCAACCGTCGCCGTCGTTGAATGCACACGACCTTTCTTCTCGGCGAGCGCGCGGGACTTGGCCGAGACGAGCTCGTCCTGCGGCTTGCGCTTGATCGGCGCGTTCTTGAGCGCATGGTACTCGTCCTTGAGTGCTGCTACGTCTTCGTTGGCGTCTTCGACTTGGGCTTTCAGCGCCGCGTTTGTCGCTACAAGCTCGTCCAAGTCGGCCGACGGCGCGGGAAGGTCGGTCAAGTGGGCGTGCTTGGCATCCCGAATCCGGATCGCCAGCTCCAGTTGCTAGAAAACGCATGTAAATCGCGTTGATACTAGAATGGATCTACCTGCGTCGTGTCTTCGAGCTCGTCGTGGAGCTGGCCAAGCGCCTTGGAGTATTCTGCCTAAAACCTCGTTGGCTATGGTCGCCGTCGAGAGATAGGTACCTCGACGTCGGCGTCGCGCTGGTCCATGACGTTGCGGAACTGCTGCGACTGCCGGCGCATCTCGGTCTCGAGCTGTTTCTTCTCGGCAAGCATCTTGTCGAGCATCTCGTGGGCTACGTGCCTCGAATGAGCCACGAGATAGAGAGGATGGCGTACCTTGCTTCTCGAGCGCTTCAAACTTCTTGAGGTTGCGCTCGCGGATGTCCTCTTCCTTCTCATGGGCCTCGTACAGAAGCTTGTGCTTCTACCTCCACGCATGAGATCGTTGGCGATCGCATGGCGACGTACAAACTTGACGACGGGCAGCTCTTCCTCGCGCATGGCCTCGAGCGCGTCTACGAGCGCATGCTTGGACCCGCGCAGCTACATGTATCGTCAACCTCATGCGTCCATCGCCATCATGCACCTTGTCCGCGCAGGCCCGCATCTGGTGGACGCATTCGTCCAGGTACTGCATGCGTCGTCGTCTGCTGGGTCGATCGACCTTTTGCCACCGGTCTTTGTCCGGATACGATGACCAAATCACACCATTTCAATTTCACATTTTCAACACCATATCAAGGATTACGCTCAATTAGTGTCATGGTGTGTCCTATGTCAAATATAGTGTTGAATACATACTATTTAGGTACACCTAATATAGTGTGCTATCTCTGCTTGGTCGGGTCCATCGAGCTCAGCAGTGGCATGGCGGCCTATGGAACCCGGAGCGTCGAGGTCTACGAGAAGGTCAAGTGCGTCGGCTCGGGCACGTACGGCTGCGTGTACGAGGCCAAGCACAAGGCGACGGGCGAGCGCGTGGCCATGAAGAAGATCAAGACGCTCAACGAGGCCGAGGGCATCCCGATCACGACCTTGCGCGAGATCGCAGCGCTCAAGGCGCTACGCCACCCAAACCTCGTCCAGCTCAAGGAGGTCGTCGTGAGCAAGCAAAAAGACGACGACGACGACGATCTTGGGGGCGGCGGCGCCGCCGACGACAGTGCATACTCGAACCATGCGACCGAGACGGGCGTCGACTACGCCAGCGGCTCGATCTACCTCGTGCTTGAGTTTGTGCCACACGACTTGACAGGCCTCCTCCAGTCGGGCCATGTCTTTACCGAAGTCGCCGCCAAGTACATCATGAAGCAACTCCTCGAAGCGCTGCAGTACATGCACTTACGCGACGTCGTCCACCGGGACATCAAGTGCTCCAACATCCTCCTCACGGCCGACCACGAAGTCAAGCTTGCCGACTATGGCCTTGCACGCACGGCGCGGACGAACCCCAAGTTTACGAACAAGGTACCTACGTCCTTGCATCGCGTTTCTGGTGTCTTCATCGCGACGCTAGGTGGTAACGCTGTGGTACCGCGCCCCCGAGCTGCTTCTCGGTGCCAACGACTATGACGGAAGCATCGACATGTGGAGCGCAGGGTAGATGCTACGCTCCTTGTCCACTTCTTTGACTGAGCGGTGATGGCTAGCTGCGTCATGGCCGAGCTCTTCCTCGGGCACCCCATCTTTGCGGGCAAGGTCGAAGCCGACCAAATGGCCAAGATCATCGATGTCTGCGGCAGCGCGGTCGAAGAAGTGAATGGCATTTCGCACTTGCCCCACTATGAGAAGTTTATTCAGCCCGACAAGCGCACGTGGCAGCTCAAGACGATGATGAACAGCAAGGCCGAGAAGCGCAAGCGGCCGCTGCCCAAAGGCTTTCTCGAGCTGCTCGACAAGCTGCTGCAGATCGACCCGAAGAAGCGCTTCAACGCCGAGCAAGCGCTCCAGTCCGAGTACTTTCGGTCGCACCCATATCTCCAAGACCCAGCCACGTCTGTCCATATACCATACACGCGTCTCGTCATACATATATATGGATGTCTCTAGAGTCTCGACGTGGATCCCGACCATCACGAGCGCGAGCTGCCACGAAATGGCAACGCGCAAGGCCAAGAAAGAGTCGGGCGCCCAAGCCATTCTCAACGCCGCGAGTAAAACCAAGCACCAGCTCGCAGAGAAGAGCAAACATCCGCTCGAGAAGAAGCCGCGTGCGGCCATGCCGCCAGCACCACCGTCAGCGACGTCACTCTTGATCTCCAAGCTAGGGTACACACCTCTCGCATGCCACGCCCTTGCAACGTCCTCTACTAGCATCAAGAAAGACATCAAGTCCGAGCCGAGCAAGCGAAGTGTCAAGCCCAAGTACGACTATTGCTTGGCCGTGGCGTGGACCGACGAGTGTGATGGCGTAGCTTGGAGATGCCTCCAAAGGCCCGCACCGTTGCCTTGCTCGAGGCACGCCGTGAGAGGTACCTTAGGTTAAACCAGCTAGTGCTAACGGCGGGATGCACAGGATGAAGAAGGAAACGTTGGCCAAAGGCTCGCCCGCCACCAAGTTGAGGTACTCACATCTTGCATGTCCACCATCTCATTTGGTCTGTCATGCTGATGTAGCGTGCCGGCGGACAAGACGACGATGAGGTATGATGAGCTCCAATGTGCCGTGGTATATGGAGCGCTGACCTGCGACTAAACTAGCCGTCGTGACAAGACGGCCGCCGATGGCTCGGACCGGTGCGGCGCCAACGCGATTCGCTTGACGCCTCACCGTGCCATACGTTTGATTGCGTAGGACCCAGAAGAAGCCCAAGCCGTCCGTACCTCCAAGCCCGCTGGCGGCTGCGGCTGCTGTAACAGACACGGACCGGTACGCATGGCCTCAACCTCAACGGACCGTGATCCCAATGCCATGCTCGTAGAAAGAAGAAGAAGCGCGAGGTGATGGACACTGAGCGGCTTCCGAAGCGCCCGAAGGTCGCCTCTCCCGTGGTCAGCCCCAGCGACTCGAGTGACTTTAGTAGTTGATCTAACAACATACTAAGCACCTTGCACTCAACCAACCATAAGTCCTGCGTTCTCTTTGATCGAGCGCCTTTGTGTCGTGTTGGCGACGAGGAAGGAGGAGGTTTCCTTACCGTCCTTGGCAGATGGTGCACAGTGGCAAATCAAGATATCAAACGTGCGGCTCACCAGGCGCCAGCCAGTAGCCGCCAGTAAAGGCCGCCGCCAGCTGCCAGATGGCCACGACCGGCGTTCCGCGCCGGTGACGTCATGAAGATCGACATGGATCACGTGACGAAGGCGCGTCCTACCGCCGCGTCGCCGCCGACCTCTATCTGGTCGTTCAGCGCGCCACGTACCCTATGAGCCTTTAGTACGAGGTACATACGAGGCATTGGCGTCCGGCGGACAGCAAACGCAGTCGCTAGCACGGGCGTGGACCGCTCGCGCGCGCGTGACCCCAGCCTTGAAGTTGGCGGCCAGCTGTCGCAAGCGCACTTAACTCAGCACTTGTGTATCGCACTTAATCCGTCTGTATACAAAGCCCAAGAGGATGCGATCTTGCGTGGGTGGGCGCGGGTGCTGCTCATTTCCGAATTTGCCTTTCGACAAGCAAACGACAACAGCAGCATGAGCTCGAAGACCCTTACACTCGATGGCTTCTCGCTCGAGGCCGAGGACCTCGTCCTCCTCTCCAAGGGCGAGACCAAGATCCAGCTGAGCGCCGACGCGTGGGCCAAGGTCCAGAGCGGCCGCCAAGTCGTCGACAACATCCTCGCCGAAAACAAAGTCGCGTACGGCATCAACACGGGCTTTGGCTTGTTCTCGAACATTGTCATCTCGTCCGATAAGCTCCACGAGCTCCAGGACAACCTCATTCGGTCGCATTCGTCGGGCGTCGGCAGCCCGCTCTCGCCGTCGGCGACTCGCATGCTCCTCGCGCTGCGCATCAACGTGCTCGCCAAGGGCCACAGCGGTATTAGCGTCGACACGCTCGAGCAGCTCATCGACGCGTTCAACAACGACTGCCTCTCGATCGTGCCGGAGAAGGGTACGGTCGGTGCGTCCGGCGATCTCGCGCCGCTTGCGCACTTGGCGCTCGGCATGATGGGCGAAGGCAAGATGTGGGACACGAAGGACGGCAACAAGATCAAGGACGCGGCCGAGGTGCTCAAGGCGCGTGGTCTCCGCCCCGTGCAGCTCAAGGCCAAGGAGGGCCTCGCGATGATCAACGGCACGCAGCTCATCACGTCGATCGGCTGCGAAGCCGTCGTGCGCGCCGCCAACGTCGCCGAGGTCGCCGACATTGCAGTTGCGCTCACGCTCGAAGTGCTCAAAGGCACGGTCAACGCGTTCCACCCGCGCATCCATGAAGTGCGCCCGCATAAGGGCCAGCGCATGGTCGCGGACCGCATCCGCACCTTGCTGCAGGCGGACAAGCCGTCCGAACTCTTCCAGTCGCACAACTACGCGGGCAAGGTCCAGGACGCGTACACGCTCCGGTGTGCGCCGCAGATCCACGGTATCGTCAACGACACGATCGAGTTTGTGCGCGGTATCATCAACGTCGAGATGAACTCGGCGACCGACAACCCGATGGTGTTTGTGGGCTCGGCCGACGTGACCACGGACTTTGCGCCGCAGCACGCCGAGCTCATTGACGAGCACGAGTCGGCGACCAAGCCCGCCGACTTGGCGGCCGCCAACGAAGAAATCGCGCGCCTCAAGCGTCTCCTCACCGAGAAGGAAGCGCGCTCGATGAAGCGCACGTCCGACACGTTCTACCGCGGCGGCGGCGGCTTTATCATTTCGGGCGGCAACTTCCACGGCGAGTACCCGGCCAAGGCCCTCGACTTCCTCGCGATCGGTGTCCACGAACTGGCGAGCGTGAGCGAGCGCCGCATTGAGCGCCTCGTGAACCCGTCCCTCTCGGGTCTCCCGGCGTTCCTTGTCGCGGACGGCGGCCTCAACTCGGGTTTCATGATTGCCCACTGCACGTCGGCGGCCTTGGTCTCGGAGAACAAGGTGCTCTGCCACCCGTCGTCGGTCGACTCGCTCTCGACGTCCGGCGGGAAGGAAGACCACGTGTCGATGGGCGGCTTTGCCGCGCGCAAGGCGCTCACGGTCGTGACGCACGTCGAGACGGTGCTTGCGATCGAGCTCCTCGCGGCCTGCCAGGCGCTCGAGTTCCACCGCCCGCTCAAGACGACGGACGCGCTCGAGGCCGTGTACCGCCTCGTGCGCAGCCGCGTGCCCGCCATGGACAAGGACCGCTACATCGCGCCGGACATCGACGCCGTCCTCGACCTCGTGCGCTCGGGCGCGATCCAGAAGGTCGTCGAGCCGTACCTCGCCAACATCCACGTCAACCGCTTGTAAGATCATCGTCTCTATTGCATTTCTCTATATACACTGGAAATCAAACACTGTATTTTTCTGTCCGAAAAACGCAACAGCAGCGACAACGGGCCCATCTGGCGCCGGGTCCCAGCACAGAACCCATCTTCGATCGCCGGCATCTATAGAGCATGGGTACACCGTCCACGGACGTCTTTGTCATCGTCACGTACGTCGTCATGTTTGTCCTCCTCATCGCGTGGGGCGTCTGCCAGTACGTTGGCCAGACTCGCGCCGGCGACGCCATCGTGAGCTTGCTGCCCGGCGTCGACACGGTCCAGGACCTCGCATCCACGTACGCCCGTTTGGATCGAGCTGTTTCGAACGCGATGTAGGGACACGGCGGCCGGCACGTGGACGTGCACGGCCTGCGCGTTTGCCAACAACAGCGCCGCGAGCGCGTGCCTCTTGTGCGGCTTGGGCCAACGCAGTGAGGCGCCGTATGTGTGCGTCTCGACGCCCAAGGCCACGACCGCGGCGCAGTACGACCGCTTTGCGACGTTGGGTTGGACTAAGATCGGAGTTGTAGGCACCGGCGCGACTGGCACCGCTTTGTGCTACCGGACGGCCAGTACCGCTGGCAGCACGTGCGCGGCGAGAGCATCGAAGCCGACGCGTACGTGGTCCACGTCCACGAGGCGTCGATTCGTACCGAGACTGTCGCCGAGTTCAACGCGCGCCGCCGCGAGGCGTCGGAAGACGTCGTTGGCGTCCATGCGCTTTCGTTTTCTCTGAAATTCCAGTGGTTCCTCAAAGCTCTAGCGTGGCTCAAGGTTGGGCAGCGGCACAAGTTTGTCACGCTTTGCACGACGCGGCACGGCGACGACGTTGTGCAGGCCATGTGCCGCGCCCTCGACGCACTCGCGGAGGCCGACGTGTACAAGCCGTTCTCGGTGCGCTTCGATGACGAGCCCGGCGTCGACGCGGGCGGCCTCGAGCGCGAGTGGTACACACTCGTGGCCTCGGCGCTTTTTGATCCCGCGACCGGCTTTTTTGCGACGACGCACGGCCATACGCTCGAGATCAACGCGGCGATGGACCCGCAGGTTGGTTCCGACGCTGTCGACTGCTGCTGCTATGTTGACGTATGGTAGTGGTACCGGGGCATTGGCCGCTTCATCGGACGGGCTCTCTTTGACGGCCACGCACTGCCCGCGCGCTTCAACGTCGTGCTCCTCAAGCATCTCGTGGGCATGCCCTTTGGTCTTGACGACCTGCGCTTCGTGGACCCGTCGCTGCACGCGAGTTTGCACTGGCTTGTAACGGCCGAGGACCATGACGTGGCAGCCCTCGCGCTCGACTTTAGGTGCCACATTGCCTTTCAGATCTGGGCATGGACGAAGCGTGCATTCGTAGTGTCCTATCACCCGACGGCCGCGTCATCGACTTGGTGCCGGGCGGCCGCGATGTGCTCGTCACCAACGACAACAAGGCGGCGTTCGTCGCGCGCTACGTCCAGTACCGCTGCGCCACGCGCGCACCCGCCGCGCTTGCTGCGTTTCTCGATGGCGTCAATGACATTGTACCCCAACGAATGCTCTCGGTCTTTGACCACGAAGAGCTCCGACTCGTGCTCTGCGGTACGCTCGTTTCTCTCGCAATTATGGAGGCTGAAGAGCATAGGCCTCGATGCTATCGACGTGGCCGACTGGAAGCGCCACACGTTCATCTACGGCGGCAGCAGCAGCGACGAACGAACGATCGCGTGGTTTTGGGACATCGTCGCTGGCTTCTCGCACGCGCAGCGCGCGCGGTTGCTGCAGTTTGTCACTGGGAGTCCGTGCGTGCCCTTCCAGGGCTTCCGCGTACGTCGTCTTCTGTCGCCACCACAAAGCCGGAGGCGTCGTATCTAGGGGCTCACGACCCGAGACGGCAAGCTGTGCCACTTTACGCTCCGCGTTGTACCCATGACCGACACGATGCAGTACCCCGTCGCACGCACCTGCTGCAACCGGTGGGCGTCTCATCCTCGTTGGCTACTTCGCACTGTATCGACCCGCGTATAGCTTGGACCTGCCCGACTACAAGAGCAAGGCGGTGCTGCTCGAGGCGCTCACGCTGGTACGCCTTTGTCGAGCTCGTACTTGAGAGAGGGGCGGATGGTGATGATGATGCGCGCAGGTGGCCGCGATGGACGTGACGGGCTTCTCCATGGCGTAGACTCAGGTGTAACTAATGCTGTCCACAACCCTTGGGCGAGATTCGTTGTTTTTTCGTTGCCATCATGCTGCGCCGGGTCTCGGACGCCGACGACTACGAGGTACTTGGGCGATGCGATCGGCCGCGCCAGCGATGCGCCGCGTAGGTGCGCTTCGACGCGCCGCGGATCGGCCTCACGCTCGAGCTGCACGAGATGGACCAGCGCACGATCCGTGTCCAGGGCGTGACGGGGCCCGCGCTCGACGGCGGCCCGCCCATCGACGTACGACGTCTCTGCGGGCGCTACTGACTGACGTACATGCTTAGAGTGGCGATATCCTCCTCGCCATCAACGGCGCGCGCGTCGTCGGCCTCCCCGAGACGGTCGCCGCGCTCAAGGTCGCGTCGCGGCCGCTCGTCCTCCGCCTGCGCCGGCGTCCGCGCTGCCTCGAGCTGCCGCCCAACTTTACACTCCAGCGACACGAAGGCGGCGACGACGACAGTCTCTGCGCCGTCGTCTCGACTGCATCCTCCGACGACATCGGGAGCTCGGCCAAGACGACGTCGAGCCTCGGCCCGCCGATTCGCGCGCGGCGCCTCGAGTGGTTTCGCCCCGCCACGTGGGCACCGCCACAGGCGCGCTGGACGCCCGAGACGCGACAAGTGCTGGTCTCGTGGCCGCGGCCACCGGCCAGCGCCAACCATCGACTGTATGTGTCGCGCGACTGGCCCGTCCGCGTCTGGCGGGTCTGCGCTGACGTCGCGGTGGCCCGCAGCGACGCGACCATCACATGTGCTGTCGGCGGCTTGGAGCCTGGCAAGAGCTACGTCTTTCGTCTCCGGGCAACGCGAGGAGCGTTGAGCAAGGCCAGCGCGCCGATCGCGGTGCCACGCACCCGTTAGAGATCGAGGGTTTTATATATATTTCAACGCCGTAGTCGTGCACTTCTTAGTTGTTGGCGCGGCGCACCTTTTCACGCTCGGCCTTTTCGAGCTCAAACTTGCGCAAGTCGACGCGGTGTAAGAAGTCCTTCTTCTCCAAGTACCTAACATCTGCGTTAGACCAAGATGATGAAGTGTAGTCGTCGTACCCGTCCTTGGTGTACTGCTCGAGCTCGTCGACGATCCCTTCCTTCTCCTTGAACGAGTCCCAATCCATCGACGACTTTTCGATCGTCGACACCTTCTTGGGCTGCTGGAGCGCGTCGACGATGGCGTCCAGACCCGTCTTCTTGTCCGCCGCCGACTTTTTGACCCTACCACCCGTATGCTGCACTTGGCTCTACAAGAGGCATGCGTACGTGTACTCTTGACCGGCAAACTTGAGCACTTGGGTCACGGTTGCATCTTGCTTGAGCGGTGCGCCCCCGCGCGACTTGCCCGAGCAGCCCATGATGGGCATGTGAAACTCGCGGACCTTTGTGGTCTTCTTCTTCTTTGGTGGGCCTTGCACGAGCTTGTGCAGTAGCTACGCAGCCGCGCTGTGTTATAATTATGTCGATGGAGGCAGCCTACCTTGGCTGTCTTGCTCGTCGACGTGGCCGAGACCGCCGTGTCGGCGTTCATATCAGCCCAGAGATCGTCGACCTTGCGCTTGCTCGCGTTCGTGGCCTGCGCATGGACCTCAGTAGCCATCTCTTGGAGGCCATACCTTACCATGGGCTGCTTGGCAGCATGCTTGCGCAGGAATCTATGGCGAAAACCATGAGGTTGAATCCAGCCCAAAGGTGCTGGCTTACTCTTGCTCCTCCTTCGCATCGAGCTCGTCCTCAACCTTGGCCTCCGTGTCTTGCTCTAGCGCAGCTGGATGCTACCATGCTCACATACAGGAGCGTCTACCTGGGTTGTAGTCTTCATCGTCCGAGTCCTCGGCGTCGGCGTCGATCGGGTCCTTCGTGGCTTTCGGCTCGGTTGCCATCATGCGCGATCTGGAGCCTAATGATCATTGGTGTTTGCAATAGAATTAAATCGACACTATATCTTGCTTTTTGTATTGCATTTAATTCGTTTTTCGTACATATCCGGATACAACCGCAATATCCGGCCCCACGGCAAGCCAACCTTGCCCACGAATCTCTCGTTGCCGAACTTGTACGGTCTCCTTAGCGTGCCAGGCTCTCTGACTGCATGATCGTACAACCTCTGACTGCATTATCTTACTACATCAATGGATCAAATACTGGCGTCTCACGTCTTATATCGAGCCAAATGTGACGTTTTGGTTCGCAAAATCCGAGAAAGCTCAGTGGTTTCACGATTTCAATTCAAGAGATTTCAGGTATTCATGACAAACGAGGGAGCGACCGTCGAGCCATTGATTGCCGACGCCTTTATCCTGTAGTACTACGGATCTCGCCGTCGTCACAGTGGACTATGTCATCAATAGTCAAGCGAGCGTCCCACGCCAACTTCAAGTCCGCGTTGAAGCGACCCTTCTCGTTACTCGGCGAGGAATCGTAGTGCCATAGACAAAAGTGCTAGAGGTGTCGATGACGCAGTGGACAATTTGTGCTAATATGCGAGGATTGCAGTCGGTACAAGCCAGTCTGCAACACCCAAGGGAGAGACTTCGCCCGAAAAGTGTATCTTTTGTCTGATTGGTTAAAATTGTTGGTGGATTCGGCGCCGGCGCTAGAGATACGTGATTGGCCATTTATTCTTCAATTTGCTCGATGTCGCCCAACGCGCAGTCCGACGTCCGTCGGTCGCCGGCCACGACGCCGATGGCCGCCAAGGCGAGCGGGCGCACGACCTACCGCCACCGGCCCGTGCCCGCGCCGCGCCTCTCGAGCAAGGTGCAGGCGATCATCGATGACGCCAAGCGCAAGCACCGCACCGGTACGCCACCCGCAACACGGCTGCTTGAAGCCTGCCATCGCATTCGCTTCGTGGGCTCATGGCATGCACGTAGACATGCGACTCGATGCGTGGACGAACCAAGGCTTTGCCGGCTCGGACATTTGCGATATGCCCATCGACAGCAGCAAGGACATTCCGCGCGAGTCGTGCAAGGACCTGAGTGTCCAGCGCTTCATTGACGAGTACGAAAAGCCCATGCTGCCGCTCATCATTGAAGGGATTCCCGAAGACGAAGGCTGGACCGCCTGCGACAACTGGCATCTCAAGGTATGCTCTCATCCTTTGCAATATGTCTCATGCGCTTCGGACCCGCGCGTAGAAGCTCAAGAAGGACTACAAGCACGCGAACCTCAAGGTCGGCGAAGACGACGACGGCAAGACGCTGCGCATGAAGTTCAAGTACTTTTGCAAGTACATGAAGACGCAGATCGACGACAGTCCGCTCTACATTTTCGACTCGACGTTCGACGACAAGAAGGAGACAACGCAGCTCTTGCACGACTACAAGGTCCCGCGCTACTTCCCGGACGACCTCTTCTCGCTCGTCGGCGAGTCGCGCCGGCCGCCGTACCGCTGGTTCCTCGTCGGGCCCAAGCGGTCGGGTACATGCGTGCACCTCGACCCGCTTGGCACGAGCGCCTGGAACACGCTCCTCGTCGGCCGGAAGCGCTGGGTCGTCTTCCCGCCGCACGTCGACAAGACGCTCGTCAAAGCCAAGGGCCTCGTGTACCCCGGCGAGGACGACGAAGCGGGCAACTACTTTGCCGACTTGCTCCCGCGCATGCTCGCGAAGGACCCGAAGCTCGAGTACATGGAGTTCATCCAGTACCCGGGCGACACGGTCTACGTGCCCGGCGGCTGGTGGCATGCAGTCTACAACATGGACGACACGATCGCTGTGACACAAAACTACTGCTCGCACGCCAACTTTGACCGAGTCTGGCGCAAAACGCGGTCGGGCCGGAAGCGCATGGCGGTCAAGTGGCTCGACCAACTCCAGGTGCACTACCCCAAGCTCGCAGCACGCGCGACCCACCTCAACGAAGCGGACGACTACACCATGTACGAGAAGAAGCGGCCGATCGAGGACGTCGAGGACGAACCCGAGCCCGAAGACATGAAGAAGAAGAAGAAGTCGAAAAAGTCTTCCATGAGCTAAGACCAATGCAACACGAAACCTTCGTCTAGTTCTAATGCACTGGGGACGGAACGCGATGCCCGCCGTCGATCGTGCGTCATGCACAGCTCGTGCTTGCTTCCGACGCAGTCGACGTCCGAGCGTTCGGTTCCCAGCCAAGCAGAACTACCAGCCGGACGCCACGCGACCTTCTCGCTCGAGCCAAGAGACCGCAGATCGCTTACGCTGGACGGAGCGGTCTTGATGGCGCCAAGGTCTATCCGCGGTGTACACCTTGATGGAGCCAGCTAGGAAACGACCAAATCACTCGAGTGTTCTACTTGCCTCGAGCGCATCATCACCAACCACCTCCCGCAAGCGCTTTTGCCAGCAGGCTTGTGATGTGCCGAACGCTTCAGTCGGGCGCCAAGACGTCTGCTACGGGTTTATGTAAGATTAGTGAAATGACTAGGGCTGGCGATCTTGACCAATTTTGGTTTTGGCGCCAGACCTCTGGAATTCGATACCACATGATCGATGCGTTGTGAGAGGGATCGAAAAATAGCGGGAGAATTGCGGTGGCCAGAGTCCCAGATTGCTTGAGGTATCATGGACATCCGCAGCTTCTTCGCGCCAAAGGGCGGCAGCACGCCCAAGCCCGACGCGGCCAAGTCCCCCGGCCCGACCAAGGCCTCGCCCAAGAAGGCCATGCCCAGGAAGGAGCCCACGCCGACGCGCGCCCGGAAGGCCAAGGCCGACGACGAGCCCGCCCCGCCGGCCAAGTCGTCGCGCAAGGTCATCGAGCTCGACTCCGACTCGGACGTCGAGGAAGTCCAGCCCATCAAGAAGGCCAAGGTCGTTGAGCCTGTTGCTGAAAAGAAGGAGGCGCCGGTCAAGAAGGTAGCGCTGGCCAAGAAGGAAGCACCGGCCAAGAAGGAGGCGCCAGCGAAGAAGGAGACGGCCAAGCAAGCTGCGGCCAAGGAAGAGGCGCTGAACTTGCCGAAAGGCAAAGTACGCATGCCCGATGGCAAACCCGGCTGCTTGGAAGGGCTCACATTCGCCTTCTCGGGCGTGCTCTCGAGCTTACCGCGCGACGAGGCCGAGATGGTCGTCAAGCGCTACGGCGGGTCGGTCGCGTCGTCCGTGACGCGCAACGTCAAGTACCTCGTCGCTGGCGAGCTCCTAGAGTCGGGCGACTCGGTCTCGGTGAGCTCCAAGTTCAAGGACGCGGTCGCCAAGTCGATCAAGATTCTCAACCAAAACGACTTTTTCAACTTGATCTCGGAGCGCGCTGAGCGCATGACGGTAAAGCCAGCTCCGTCCAATGGAAAAGGCAAGCAAAAGGCGGGATCGGCCGTCGTCGACGACATGCTCTGGCCCGACAAGCACAAGCCCAAGTCGATGGCCGACATCATTGGCAACGGCGAGCTCGCCAAGCGCCTTATCCAATGGCTCCGGGACTTTGACGCGGTCCATGTCAAGGGCACGAAGAAGGTGGCTTACAACCCCAAGATGACCGAGAACATGGGCGCCAAGACCGTGCTTCTCTCAGGTCCGCCCGGTATTGGCAAGACGACACTCGCTGCTTTGGCCGCAGCCGAGGTCGGCATGGACATTCTCGAGCTCAACGCAAGTGACGCACGCTCCAAGAAGACGCTGCAGTCGGGCCTCGCCGACATTGTGGGCACACAGGCGCTCTCGTTCGGGGGCTCGGCCACCAAGATGGGGCTTAAGAAGCGGCTCATCGTCATGGACGAGGTCGACGGCATGAGCTCGGGCGACCGGGGCGGCATGGCCGAGCTCATCGCGATCATCAAGAAGAGCAAGACGCCGATCGTGTGCATTTGCAACGACCGACAGTCGCCGAAGGTCCGGTCGCTCGCCAACCACGCGCTCGACCTCAAGTTTCGTCGGCCGACAAAGACGCAAATCGCGACGCGGCTGCTTGCGATCGGCGCCGCGCAGGGCATGCGCATCGAACGCAACGCGCTGGAAGAAGCCGCCGAGCGCTTCGGCAACGACATTCGACAATTGCTCAACTGGATGCAAATGTGGAACCGGTCCAAGACCGTCATGACGTACGATGACGTCATGACGCACTTTTACCAGTCGGAAAAGGACGAGGTAGAATGCTAGTGTGTGGCGATTTGGTACGATGGAGCCGAGTAGGTGCTGCGGCTCAACCCATTTAGCGCGACGCAAATGATCTTCAAAAGCGGCGCGTCGTTCGAGGCCCGGAACGAAGCCTACTTTGTCGACTACGACCTCATGCCGCTCATGGTCCAAGAGAACTACATGCAAAGCATCCAGAGCAAGCGCACGTCGTCGGACGAGAAGCTCGATGACATTACGCTGGCGGCCGACATGATTGCCGAGAGCGACCTCGTCAGCGTCTACATTCGCAAGGAGCAGGTACGCTTGTGATTCATATGTATCGAGTGGTGCTCACAAAGCCGTAGCGCTGGGACCTCTTGACCAAGCAAGCTGCGCTCAACGTCGGCGCGTGTACGTATGCCGAAGGCTTTGTTGGCCGCCCCGAGTTCTCCCGGTATGGACCGTTGCTTCATCTGTACCGGTGCCAACACACTTCAACTAGGTGGATGGGCAAGAACTCGTCGACGAACAAGGCCAAACGACTCCTCAGTGAGCTCTCGATCCGCATGCGCAGCCATGCGTCTGGTGCCCGGAACGGTACCTGTTCTTTTGGACGGGAGCGAGGTCATGAACCCTCGGGTTATAGCGATTCGGATGGACTACATTCCGTTCATGAAGGAGATTCTCTTGACGCGACTCCTCGCCGGCGACGAGGTACGACCCATTTGTATCAATGTATCAGAGAGGAACGAGGCGGTGGTAGAGCATGGACGAGGTCATCGATATGCTCGACGCGTGTGAGATTAGCAAGGACGACCTGACCGAGTCCATGGAGCACTTCAAGTTCCCGGGCGTCGTGCGGCACTCGTACGCCGAGCTCGATACAAAGGCCAAGAGCGCGTTCACGCGCAAGTACAACAAGGGTGTGCACAAGTCGCAGGCGCTCGTCGAGGCCAATCTCGCAGCCAACCCGGCAAAGAAGAAGTCGTCCAAGAAGGTCGCGGCGGACGACGACGGCCTCGGCGACGACGACGGTCTCATGGCCGACGACGGTGACAATGGCGACGATGACGACGACGTGTCGCAGTTTCAAAAGAAGGCGCCCGCCAAAGCTGCGGGCAAAGCGCCTGCCAAGCGCAAGGGCAAGGAGCCCGCGGGATCGGCGCCCAAGCGTGCGCGGGCACCGGCCAAGAAGAAGTGAACACAAGATATACAGTGCTGTAAGAAGAAACGTACCAGAACCCGATTGATACTTTGTCGTCAACAGCGACGCCCCACGCAGACACATGTCGCATCCAAGAGACTTCAGTTTCCTGCACAGCATTGAGATGCTCGGAGGTCGTATCCAGGCAAGTCGGTTTGGCGGCTACGGCGAAGCCGACTGCATCCCAAGGTGTCCTTCAAGGGAAAGGCTCCAAGGCCCTTACTTGGTCTCTGATTGAAGTACAATTTTGTCGCTCGGTCCATAAATGCTAAGTACGTACGACTACGATGGACCATAAACCTAACCCTTGTTACCACATGTCTCTGTTGTTGCCGTTGCTCTCAGTTCTAGTAGCACAGTGGCGCCAATGAATACAGCCCAACGATTATATTAGTAGAGGATCCCATCCTCGGTCTCAGTCGTCATCGCAGTGTATCGTAGTACTACAAAGGATGTCTACGAGGCGGACTCGACCCGGTACTTGTCTTCTTCAACGTAGTACTCGTCAAACCCCACGTCAGCTTTGATCTACAACACTTGGCTTCGGCTACCATCTCAACTAATTCGTACCTGGTTGAATGTCGGCAGTGTCTCGACGGGCGTGTGGCCGTGTGTGCGCAAGTGCGTGAGCGCGCTGCTCATGGCCTGGATGCTTGCGCCGAGGATCGTGAGCGGGTACGCGACGAGGTGGAAGCCCATGGTTTTAAGCTCGGCCGCCGGTACAATCGGCGTCACGCCGTGCTCTAGCATGTTGGCCATGCGCCACCCCGGTACTTCGCGGCAAATGCGCTGCATTTCTGCGATGCTTTGCGGTGCCTCGAGGAACGTGACGTCAGCGCCGAGCCGGTGGAACTCGATGCAGCGCGCAATGGCTTCGTCCAGCGAGTGCGTTCCGCGCGCGTCCGTGCGCGCGACGAGCACAATGTCACGGCCGCTCTCGCGGCGTGCGTCGACCGCCGCTCGGATGCGCATGAAGGCTTCATCGCGCGAGACGACTTGCTTGCCTTTGGTGTGGCCGCAGCGCTTGGGCATGACTTGGTCTTCGAGCATGACGCCGGCCATGCCCGCCTGGATGTAGCCTCGGACCGTGCGCTTGACGTTGATCGCGTTACCGTAGCCCGTGTCGGCGTCGCCGATGCACGGAATGTCTGTGAGCGAAGCGCAGATGCGGCGTGCGGCGGCGACCATCTCCTCGTACGAGATGAGCTGCGTGTCGGGAAAGCCGTGGACGGCCGAGACGCCAAAGCCGGTCATAAAGGTGCACTCAAAGCCCGCGCGCTCGACGAGGCGCGCCGAGAGACCGTCGTAGCAGCACGGGAGCACCACGGGCGTGTCGTCGCGGCTCAGCAAGCGCCGAAGCTCGGTTGCGTCAGCAGGCATGCGTTCGTCAGCGAGAATGACACAGTGGGAGCCAATGAAACGCGAGCGATTCGCGATCTTCCGGCAGGGATTGCGCAATCCCTTTTGGCAACTTCAACGTGGTCTTGCGGGCGGCAGCCAGCGCGCCATTGCAGTCAACGTGTGGGAAGGGCGTAGAATGGCAGTAGTGGGTAGGGATCTCGGACCTCGAGAAGGTCGGTTTACGCGCCAACCGCATGAATCCAACGAGCACCGTGGATCGTGAGCATTCACGCCGTGTGCTACGACTGCCACAACACACCATAATCTAGCGTACATTGCTACTAGCATGAAGGACTACACTGCGTATGGGCCATAAAACACCTGGCTCTTCAAGTCGCGATGGCGTCATTGGCGATAGTCGACGTCGCGACTCATCGTAAACCTAAACTCGTATACATGCGATATCGCAACCTTCCAAGAGTCCCGTTCGCTGCCTCCCACGCATTACACAGATCTGGCAGAAAAGCTTGCTTGTCGTTTGCGAACGAGGCGGCGATCTCAATCGATGGCGTGCTTCAACTCTAATATTTGCACCGAAATCAAGTCTGCCTTGCTGAACCGACATCGTGGCATTCTACTACACAACTTTGACGGTCAAAGAGCTCGTCCGAGGCCAGCACTAGAGTAATGAATCCTGCGCTCCTCGAACCTTTGTACTCAGAGGGCGGTTTGCGTCTTTTGCTCTTGGAGCCGAATGGGTGCCAGTACGACACATAGTAAAGTATCTCGGCACCAGTTTACGTTCATTCGGAGCATGAATATGGATGCAAAGGTCAACAGTACAATATACACGATGAACACATCACTTGCTCCGCGAATTGAATGCAAATCACTCGTCTTTAACCTGGTCTTTAACCCAAAAGATCGGCATGAAATCTTTTTGGCCAGTATCCTGGGTCCCGACGTCGTACTTCCTTTACAGAATGCGATCGCAGATGCGAATGCGCCCAAGCTTGGTCTCACCAACGCCCACGACCTTGTCCGCGCCGCGATTGGCGTCTTCCATGCTATCTCGGTGCGCAAGATGACGATTTTCGACGTCGAGACGGTCATGTCGATGGAGCACGCGTCGATGCTGGGTCACGCTTTGGTAGTGTGCAACTACGTGGCGCTCGCCGAGCTCTTTATTGGCGACGTCGCCACTCCGAGGAGCGCGATGTGGTCCGTGATGAAGCTGTTACGCCGGCAGTATGTAGGCGCCCCCGCACTCGTCATTCAGCAGTGCTTGGCCGCGTACGGCTGGATGGCGCTGCACGCGGCTATGCTCCGGCTCATCCAGCGCTGGATTACATGCGGTGTGGACTCGGTTGCTCGTCTCTTGCCGGCCGCTGCGACAGCGCTTTTCGTGCGAGTTCGGTCGTACGTAGTGGCACCAAGTGCTGACCCGCACGCCGCAGTGATATGACAAGTCGTGGGTCGATGAGCATGTTCTCATCATCGAGTGGTACCTCCGCGACGTCGCACCATGCAACGCCGATGGCCTTTGGTTGGCCACCGACTCCCGCTCGCGCTCGTGGCGGTCGTTGACATCTTCTGCTTCCCGAAGGGCGAGTACACGCTCCTTTCGGGGAAGGCGAACGACAAGTGGCGACTGGAACACCTCCCGCGTGTTCGTGTCGAGGCTCTCGGCATCCAGTCCGCGTTACGTCAAGTGCCCTACGTGGATATACTGGTTACGACCCTCGACACGTACGGCGCACTTGAGCCTCTCTAGTCGCTTGAGCGTTTGGACTCGTCGGCCGGCTGTGATCTCTTGCGCGGCATGCACCGCATCGGCCGCTGCGACGTGGCGCTTTTGAGAAGGTCCAGGCGCTCTTTGGCGACGGCGGTATCCTAGCGATCTCTCAGTTTGCCCATGGCGCCATTGACGCGCGACTTTGTCCTCGGCTTTTTGGTTTGACACAACTCTGTCCATCCTCAAGGCCAAGATGAAGCCTGCGATGGGCCTCTCCTGCACTTCGCGCAACTCGTGGTCGCAACGATCGACGCTTCCATCGTGGCCGCTCCAGAAAAGACAAGCCGCTTTGTGGCGCAATGGCTGGCTTTGGTGGCACTTTGCAACGCCAACGAGTCGGTGCCCCTCGCCGTTGCCGATTTGATGGCCGATGACTTCAAGGATTATCACCGCGATTCGATGGTCGGTGAGTTCGCGAACGGCCACCGCAATGCCATTGTGCAAGCGGCAACGCACTGCCGGACCACATTGATCATGCAAGGCGCACGCCTCGACCCCCTCGACGCCATTCTGGCCGACTTTGTCCTCGACGACCGAGAGCTCGACCCGATTTACTGCAATGACTGCATGGGCGTTCGCGTCTTCTTGAAGAACGGCGCTGCGCGTCGGTGCGAACGATCGAATGAAGCTTGCGACAAGGTGCTCGAGCTGGTCCTCGCCCACGCCGATCGACTCGAATACAAAGTGGCGTATCAGTGCGATAAGCTCGAGAACCGCTTTGGTCGCGACAAGGGCGACGAGGACGACGACTATGATACCTGCGCCATCCACGGGTCCGACCGTTGTTGCGACTACAAGCTCCGCAAATTGCCGCAACCAGGCCGCACGATCGAGACCGAGTTTGACACGTATGTCGCACAGTGCGGCAACATGAAATACATCGCAAAGCTGGACGCTATCCTCGCTGTCACAACAATGTCCGACGTAGCTCCAGTGACCGAGAGCGATGCAACCACGTCGCGCAAGCGCCCGCGAGACGACGACGACGACGACGCGTGGCATACGCCAGTACCCCGTGCATGTTTCTTGTTCAACAACTTTAAGTCCCGACTAATTTTCAGTAATTTTATTTTCTACTGAGGGCTTGTTTGTGAACGATCTGTTATGGTCGCAAGGCTCGTCACTTGATGTCGACATCGCGTGGAGCTCGGAGCTCATGCGAGCCGAAGATGTATTGCAGGCGGCGGCCCTGCGACATGCCCACCGACGGCTTTACCAGGAGCGCTCACGAACTTCTTTCAGGGAGGTTGCGAGCTTCACCAACAATTGTTATACATCATATAACAAACACAAAGGTGACACGTCTCATAGCTTACTAGATTCCTCAGCAAAAATGACACAAGTCGACTTTGAGCCTGAAGGGACAAATTCTCGGTGCGCATCCTTTGGATCCGAGCCGCACCCATGTATCGTTTTGATTGGCCCGTTTGCATGCCAATCGAACATAAGCCACCAATCATATGCTTTATATGGTCATATACCCAAAGATATGCCCACGGATATGCTCCCAGAGCCACAACTGGCCATTCCCTGTATCGCACTACTTGGCAGCCCTACCCACGGCGCAATACCAGCACAAATCTTACCACTCTATTCTCTATGGCTTACCCATCTGTAAGCACCTTGTTGCCCAGCGGCTTCTTTGTAAGAGTGAAAACCGAGTCGCCGTGTCGTATTGTCTATCATGATTTCGCCGATATTTCCCGTACCCTCCCTGGTCTTACCACACTAAAAGACGCTCGTTCTCACGTCGTATTGAGAGCCTCGAACGCGTCAAATGTTCACGGCCGACTTCAGTGGCGAGGAACGCAATCGAAAACCTCTCATAATGAATACGACCTGCATAAATCGATACAATGCATTGAAGCTGTGATGACGCCATTTCTAGTTTGCAGTTGGTCGTCGCAGTCGCTCCTCGATGGGCAAACCCCGCGTCTCGTACTTCTACCACCGTCCGTCTTGGTGATGCAAAGCCCATACCTTATACTCTCTACGTGTAGCGGAGGAAGGCAACTTTTACTACGGCCCAGGCCACCCCATGAAGCCCCACCGGCTCAAGCTCGCCCACCACCTCGTACTCAACTACGATCTCTTCCGCAAAATGGAAGTGTTTGTACGTCTCTCTCGTCTTCGCATCTTTCACATTATTCACATTCCGATGTAGCAACCGCACTGGGCGTCGGCGGAAGAAATCAAGGCCTTCCACGCCGCCGACTATGTCGACTTTCTTCAAAAAGTGAGCCCGTCGACTGAAAAATCGATGCAGACTCTAGTCGACAAGTGTATGTCCGACCTTGCTCCCTCGGATGCGACCTCTTCATATAGACAACATGGGCGAGTTCTCCGACTGCCCCGTCTTTGACGGCGTCTTCAACTTTAGTCAAATCTCGGCCGGCGGCTCGTTGGGTACGTTCGTCCTCCTTCGCCCTTGTTCATGCGACATCATGCTTCCTGTGCGTAGATGCGGCGTACCGCCTCAACCAAGGCCTCAGCGACATTTGCATCAACTGGGCCGGTGGGCTGCACCATGCCAAGAAGGCCGAAGCGTCCGGCTTTTGCTACATCAACGACATTGTGCTCGGTATCCTCGAGCTCCTCAAGTACCACGCCCGCGTATTGTACATTGACATTGACGTCCATCACGGCGACGGTGTCGAAGAAGCGTTTTACGTCACGGACCGCGTCATGACGGCGTCGTTCCACAAGGTTGAATGCGGTTGAGCGTCCGTGGACTTAGG
>NW_008246086.1:175185-183543 GCF_000281045.1 Saprolegnia diclina VS20 | reverse complement strand
TGGGCGTACGAGACCTCGGTCGTCCTCGAGGAGCAAGTGAGCAACGACATTCCGTTCAACGAGTACTTTGAGTACTACGCCCCCTCGTTCAAGCTCCACTTGGACCCGAACCCGGAGCTCGAGAACTGCAATCGCCGCACGTATCTCGAAGACATCAAGTAGGCCATCGGTCGGCGAAGACGGGTGGCGCTTATGCGATGGCGGTGCTAGGATCAAGGTGTTTGAACACCTGCGCATGCTCAAGGGCGCGCCGAGCGTACAGATGCAAGCGGTACGCTCGCTACATGCAATGCCATGACGCGTATGGCCGTCGTATAGGTGCCACCCGACTACATGGCCCGCGAAGCCGACGAGGACGCGACGGACCCGGAGTCGCGCGCCGACCACGACCCGACGCGGCGCGCCCACAGCGCCGAGTTCTACGCCAACGACAAGGTAGTTGCGCATGCTTCGCCCAGAGGTCGCGCTCATGGTGCTCGTCCTAGGACACGCATGGCGCCGACGACGTCGACATGGCGATCGACTAAGCTCGTCTCTTGCTGTCTATTTCAACTGAATGCGAAGAACCTCTCGGATTCGATTTTTTCGACATGTGATCTCGCAGGTTTAGCTGCGACCGATTGGTTTTAGCGGACAGAGCTGGTCGCGGGCAACAGCAGCATGGGCAAGTCCCGCGTCTCGTACTTCTACCACCGTACGTGCTCCATGCGCGCCGAGCCCTCGCCTCATGCTGCCTTCATGTAGCCGAAGAGGGCAACTTCTACTATGGTCCAGGCCATCCCATGAAGCCGCATCGGCTCAAGCTGGCCCACCACCTCGTGCTCAACTACGACCTCTTCCGCAAGATGGAAGTGTTTGTACGTGTGTAGGGCCGCCAAAGCATGGCTCATGGCCATATTAGGAGCCGCATTGGGCCTCGCCGGAAGAGGTCAAGGCCTTCCATACCGCCGACTACATCGACTTTCTCAAGAAGATCAGCCCGGCCAACGAAAAGCAGTACCAATCTGACGTCAACAAATGTACGAAGAGCACTGCGCTCTCGTGGATCTCACGCCATCGATCTAGTCAACGTCGGCGAGTTCACCGACTGCCCGGTCTTTGATGGCATCTTCAACTTTTGCCAGATCTACTCGGGCGGCTCGCTTGGTACGTCGTCGGCTTGCATCATGTATCGTGGAGTCATTGTTTGTTGCTCGTTAGATGCGGCGTACCGCCTCAACCAAGGGCTCAGCGACGTGTGCATCAACTGGGCCGGCGGGCTGCACCATGCGAAGAAGTCGGAGGCGTCCGGCTTTTGCTACGTCAACGACATCGTGCTCGGTATCCTCGAGCTCCTCAAGTACCACCCGCGCGTGCTGTACATTGATATTGACGTCCATCACGGCGACGGTGTCGAAGAAGCGTTTTACGTCACAGACCGCGTCATGACCGTCTCCTTCCACAAGGTACACCCCTCATCATCATGCATCTGAAGCTTAGGACATGCGAATATAGTATGGCGACTTCTTCCCCGGCACGGGCGACATCAAGGACGTGGGCGCCAAGGCTGGCAAGTACTACGCGGTGAACGTCCCGCTGAAATCAGGCATTGACGACGAGTCGTACCTCTCAATCTTCAAGCCCGTGATCGAAAAGGTCATGGAGTCGTTTCGACCGGGCGCCGTCGTGCTGCAGTGCGGCGCCGACTCGCTCACAGGCGACCGACTTGGCTGCTTCAATCTGACAGTCAAGGGCCACGGCGAGTGCGTCCGGTTCGTCAAGAGCTTTGGGCTGCCCACGCTCGTGCTCGGCGGCGGCGGCTACACGATCCGCAACGTGAGCCGAGCGTGGGCGTACGAGACCTCGGTCGTCCTCGAAGAGCAAGTGAGCAACGACATTCCGTTCAACGAGTATTTCGAGTACTACGCCCCCTCGTTCAAGCTCCACTTGGACCCGAACCCGGAGCTCGAGAACTGCAACTCACGGACGTACCTCGAAGACATCAAGTACACTGAGGATTGAGATTTAGATGTTGATCGTATGTGGATGTAGAGTCAAGATATTCGAGCATCTGCGCATGCTCAACGGCGCACCGAGCGTCCAGATGCAAGCTGTGCCGCCCGACTACATTGTCCGCGAAGAAGACGAAGACGCCGCCGACGCCGACGCGCGCACAGACCACGAGAGCACCAAGCGCGCGCACGAGGCTGAGTTTTATGCACACGACAAGGTGCGTCATCCATCATCTCTCCTCGCTGGCGACGATGGAGCTCATGCAACGTGTCTGTAGGATCAAAAAGGCAAGGACGATGAGAACGTCGACATGACCCTCGACTAGAAAGGCTCGTCGCTCGGTGCATGTAGTAGTTAGTATATGATGGCTTTATCCTTTACCTAACCCTTGTGCTCGACCCACGCAGCTCTGTTCGGGCTGACGAATGCAGCCACTTGGGCCTTGAGAGCTACTTGTATACTTACGCTGCACTGCGTCGATCGTGTCCATACAGTCCCAATGTGTACAACATTAGGAGCTATGTACAACTTGTCCTCCGCTTGATCGATCCGCGGCTTTGGCGCCAGCATGGGGTATAGGCTTTATTAAGTTCGATTATAGCAGAGCGTACTTTACAGAGCCCATACAAATATCGAATGATAAAAAGCGTACTTAGGGTTTGCCGCGCATTGGTCGGTTCCATTTTGCTCCGCAGCACTTGCCGCGATGGTCAACGAGTCGTTCTCGCCCGAGCTCCTCGGTCTCTACTACGACCGGCTCTTCCCGTACGAGCTCATGACCAAGTGGCTCGGGTACGACTGCAGCATGGACAAGGGCGGGCCCGGCACGGAGCTCCTCTCTCGGCGCGAGTTTTCGTTCACGCTCGAGAACGACGTGTACATCCGCTACAAGGCCTTCCGCGACGCCGACGAGTTCAAGGCCGAGATGAAGAAGCTCATGCCGTTCAAGATTGACATTGGCGCTGTCTTTACTGTCTCGGTACGTCTCTCTTACATGGGCTATCGACGGCTAAGTATCGTTGCAGCCTGCGGACAAGGGCAAGGTCGACGCCTCCAAGTTTGTGCCGGAAGAGCGCGAGCTTGTCTTTGATGTCGATTTGACCGACTACGACGACGTGCGTACGTGCTGCCAGGACGCTAAGATCTGCGCGCGCTGCTGGCGCTTCATGGTCGCTGCGGTCAAGGTGCTCGACACCGCCCTCCGCGGTACCCTCGCATCATCCGTTGACGCCTGTCCAATGATGACCATGGCGATAGAGGACTTTGGCTTCCAGCACCTCATGTGGGTCTACTCGGGTCGGCGTGGTATCCATTGCTGGGTCTCGGACTACACGGCGCGCATGCTCACGAACGACGCGCGGTCGGCCGTCGTCCAGTACCTCACGACCGTCGAAGGCAACGAAAACACAAAGCGCAAGGTTGTGCTCCGCGACCCGCTGCACCCGTCGCTCGAGTACGACGCTCGTCCTTCTCTATCTCGGAGGCTCATGGGTGTAGACGGGCGTATACGATCCTCGAGCCGCTCTTCCACGACATCATCTTGAGCGACGACGGCCAAGGAATTCTGAGCAGCCCCGAGCACTGGAAAAAACTTCTGGAAATGGTCCCCGACGAAGGTAAACCAGAATTCAATTATGAAAAAAGGCGTCACCACATTTCGACTAGACATGCGCGCGACGTTCCACAACAAGTGGCTCAAGAACCCGAACGAGCCGCCGGCGACCAAGTGGGCGAGTCTCAAGGCCGCGATCCACGAGGCGTTGACGAGCAAGAAGCGCAAGGTATCAATCTATCAAGTAGCCACTTTGCACTTATGGGTTTGTAGCAACTGGGCGACGACAAGCGCCGGCTCCTGGGTACATGCATTGCCGAGATCGTGTTTGCGTACCTCTACCCGCGTCTCGATGCCAACGTCTCGAAGCAGCGCAACCATTTGCTCAAGAGTCCATTCGCGGTGCACCCCAAGACCGGTCGCGTCTGCGTGCCCATCGACCCGCGCAAGATTGACACCTTTGACCCAGACACGGTGCCGACGCTGGCCGACCTCGAACGTCAGCTCAACGGCGGTACGATCATATTTTGTATGGTGAGGCAGAGGCCATGTGCGTACGCAGAGGAGACCAAGCACGTCAAGCCCTTCGCCGACTATACCAAGCTGTTTGACGCCAAGTTCATCCACCCGATCCAGCTCGCGCTCATCAAACAAAAGAAGGTTCTTGCCGAGAGTACGTCGTTCGTCGTCTCTGCGACTCATCTCTTACATGCTGACTCTAGCGCAAGCGGCTGCGACTGGCGACTGGTAGATCGTCTACCGCCGTTTATATTCACGTAATGAGTATAACATACTCTCCGTGCTACACTAAGTTAGTCGAATCGTCGCTCCTACTCGAACGACTGGCCTTGGCGCATGGCCTTGAAGCGCGAGACACGCTTCGGCGCCACCTACGCCATGTCAGAAGAGCGCACTTGGCTCCATCTTGTACCACGGGGGTCGTCTCGGGTGCGGGCGCTGCCGGCTCGGTGCCGCGCTCGAGCACACGCCCGGAAAAGACACTCGAGTTGCTGGACACGCGAAGGTTCTCGGCATCTTCTTTCGCTTTGGCCTTGGCGCGCATGGTCGTGGCTTGGGCCGCACTCGACTTGTCGGTCGGCTTGAGCGCCAGCGCCTTCTCGAACGCCGCCGCCGCTTCGTCAAAGCGCCCGAGCTCGCCGAGCGCCTGGCCGCGGCGAAAGTGGCCCTACGAGGCAGCATGAGAGAAGCGTTTCTACCAGTGTTAGTGGACCTTGGGCCAGGACGCATCGAGCGAGATGGCCTTGGTCGCGTCTTCGAGCGCCAAGTCGAATTTGCGCAAGTGAAAGTAGGCCGCCGATCGGTTCCCGAGCAGCGTCTAGAGTATGGTGTGCGCTTTCGAGAAATATGAGAATGAAGAAACGACGTACGTGCGACGACGGCTGCAGCGCGAGGGCCTTGGAGTAATACTCCATCGCCGACTGGTAGCTGGTCGACGCAAACGCGGCGTTGCCTTGCTGCTTGAACCCCTCGGCTTTGGTGACATTAGGGTCGACAAAGAAGGATTCCTGCGCTTGATCTATCCACTTTCGGAGTCATATCTTGGATACTTGGATACTTTTAGACGGGATAAAATACCGCTTTCGTGCTTTTCGAGCTCTTCCATGCGCTGCATGGCCTCGTCCCTACGCCGAATATCATGTGGGTATCGAGTGGGATAGCGACTAAGACGCCTACCAGTTCCAGGCGTCGGCCACTTGGGCCTTGGCGGCTTCTTCATTCTCAATCTCAAAATATTCTTCAAAATCTTCGTCCGTGGCGTCCGTCGCTTGCAGGAGCGCGTTGCTCTCTTCCTCCGACTGCTTGATTTCTTGAATGTTTTCTTCCTCGTAAATCTACATTTTTATAATGATGCAATCGATCCAAGATAGCACGGCGAGGAATACCTTCTTGAGCTTCAGGACGTGGTCGACGTCGTGGAGCTTGTCGTGGAGCGACGCGAGCCACTCCTTTTGCGCGTCGATCTGCCCCGTAATGTCTACCTCATCATGAGCATCCCGCCAGTCGAGGACGCGCTTCGTACTCTTCTGGCGCCGCGCAATCATGTCCTGCGTCTCGATCGCCGTCTTCTTGGCGTAGTGGTCGCCGCCGAGGTGCGCAATGATTTCGTTCGAGTGGATGATGGAGCCAGGAATGAACGCTTGCTTCGCGAGGGGCACCATGATCTCGTGCTCGAGCTTCTTTGGGAGGTCGTCGAGGACGGACGCGAGCGCATCGTACTCCTTGAGGTCCTTCTCAAGGGCGTGGATACGCTCCGACGTCTCGCGCATGTCCTAGCGCTGCAATATGCCCATGCTGGGTCATGGTCGCGTCGTACCTCGCGCAGCTGATGGGGCTTGTGCGACAGCCGCGGCTTGGCCGGCGCGCTCGTCGTCGCCGCTGCCGTCTTGGCCAACCTACGCCATGCGCTCATGAAGGCGCCAATGCAGCATGCTCGCCGTACGTCGAGGTCTCGGCCTCGTCCTCTTCGAGCTCCCGGAGGATCTTGTCCCACTTGGCGTAGTTGGACATCGTCTTGCAATGCACCAGTCACGCGCAGCGATTTTATTTTCGGCATAGATGGTGGCATATGCCCACAATTCGGGTTTTAAATCGGCACCCTGTGCCGATTTTGAGGCCACACGCCATGTTGCTTTCAACAGGACGAGTACTAGTAGCGAGCCAGCGTGTCAGGAACGAGGCGCCACCCGTAGCCTTGGGCAACAAGAAGCTTTGTATCGAGCTATTCAGGCTATGTGCGATGCAAGCGTTTACAGGTGGATCACCTTGGGGTGGCAGGGATCGAAGCGAGTGCCAATACTGAACTGCTGCAATGCCATCAGCAGTACCGGTAGGAGCGGCTTCGACCCTCGTTTGCAAATTGCTTATTGTATGCAAAGCTATGCAATACACGGCTGCTGCACTTGACGTGTACACCC
Organism: Saprolegnia diclina VS20; assembly: GCF_000281045.1. NCBI lineage: Eukaryota > Oomycota > Saprolegniomycetes > Saprolegniales > Saprolegniaceae > Saprolegnia > Saprolegnia diclina. The sequence goes on along the minus strand of NW_008246086.1, from coordinate 177,063 downwards.
GCAACATCTCCCATCAAGGCAATGCACATGGAAATACTGGAGGTCCTGTGTGAAATAATGCAGTACAATCTTTGAGAGGCTATACGATTCAAGATACCGGTAGTCTGTCTGCAGCGATCGCCACTTTCGAATTGACCTCCTAGCTGCCAAAGCTCCTTGAATAATCTGATCGATGGGGGGCTCGACCAAGACGCTTGCACGGAAGGCTCAAGACGAACCGCAGAGTAGCAGCAAGCGCAAGCGGCTGCTAACGGACGAAGAAGTGCTAACGGTCGAAGAAATGGCATGGTACTCGTACACTTCCTTCGTGCGCGGACTGTAACGCCTCGTTTTGACTAGCTGGTTCATTTTACCATCGCCGTTTGCCTCCGTCCTGGACGATGCGCTTCGCTTCCTCGAGCTTCTCCCGCCGGGCGCTCCTGCGGCTGCTGCGATTGCTGAGATTCAAAAGCTCCGCGCACTTGAGCCGCATGACTTCCAGGTTTCGTCGACTGTGGCTGTACGACCAGCGATCCAGTGCGCCCACGAAGCACTCGATCATGCGGTGACTTGGATTTCGTCGCTTCCAGTCGAGAACCTCGGCGCCCTCCGTGCGATCGTGGAGCTGCGTCGCGAGATCCCGGAGCACGACCATGGGTGGTGCCTCGTGTAGCTGGCACGCAACGCCGTAACTATAACAGAATATGTATCGTCCTTTACGAAGCCGAGTGTGACGTGATGGAGGGAGACTCGCAGCGCGCCATTCCACGCCTCGACCTCGTGACAGCGTCGTCCGCAGCACCTGGGCCGCTGTGAACCACTCGCTATTTTGATATTAGAAATTTATTTCTGTCATATTTTAAAACCGACCAGTTTTGCATACATTAGACTATATAGATTACCCAGAACACATTATTATTGCGCTGATATACTGCTTTTAAATCTACGAACTTCAAGATGACAGCCAATCACATGCAACTGAAGCACCCATGTCGCGCTATCGATGTTCTGATACCTTGATAGATGGCTGCAGTGGTAGCCATGTGCGGCAAGAGATCCCAGCCTATGTAGTAATACAGGATGACTGACGAGTGCTATGTACATCAAAATGCAACGATGGCACCTGTCGGGTGTTTTGATGGACGGGACACCACGCAGCAGAGCACGTGCGGGTACACGTCGCGACGATGACGACGATGTCGGCTCTAGAATTATGAAGGCTCAAAGCGCCATGTATTGGCTGGCGCTGAATATTTAGATAATTTATGTTGGAATAACCAGGCAGGGGAATAACACAACAATTTGTTTACGATTTTCAAAATTGACTTGCAGACCGTTGATAGCCACGTGCGTCAGCATACAGGCTCTCTCGAGCAGGAGAAAGCGCCCCTGAAAATACCACAGCGATTTGAAAAGGCTACAAAAATTCAGATTTGGATCTGCAAGCCTCACGCCTGCCTGGCCAAAATGCCAAATGTATTGGAAAACGTGGGGATTAGTTTCATCGGTCCACAGCAAGTGGCTAGTGATGGACAGAGGTTCAACGGGTCGTAAGCTAGTAGACACGGGAACTGGAGTCTCTGCCTTGTGTATATATCTGTAGGAGACATCTCAAAGGCTGCAGCGAGACCCTCGACGACATCGAGGTCATTCATTGGCCCTTGTCACCGCAGACAAGCTACAGTGATCACACTGCAAAGAACAGTGATCTTCCATCACATGACCAGAGGGCTACGCGGCAGAGCTAGCATTGTGACGAGGGCTAATATTTAAGTTAAGCGTCTACGCGGCCCGTTCCTCAGGGCTGGTAGCGCCGGCCGTGTTGCATGCCGGGGATCATCTTGTCATTTTCATCCGACGCATCCAAGGACGCGATCGTCGGCGCGGGCGTCGCCGGCA